>NC_091315.1:20839318-20869318 GCF_038502225.1 Cherax quadricarinatus
AGACCTTTGTACTTTCTCTAACTTCTTGACGTGTGTGTGTGTGTGTGTGTGTGTGTGTGTGTGTGTGTGTGTGTGTGTGTACTCACCTATTTGTGGTTGCAGGGGTCGAGTCATAGCTCCTGGCCCCGCCTCTTCACTGTATGTGTGTGTGTGTGTGTGTGTGTGTGTGTGTGTGTGTGTGGGTGGGTGTGTGTGGGTGGGTGTGCGTGCTTATGTGTATGTATATGTTTGTACGCTCGTGTGCATGTGTCTGTGCGTGCGCCCTCGTGTGTGTATGTGCGTGTGCGCGCACTCGTGTGGGTGTATGACCCTCTTAATATTTGTACTTATAACTCATTACAATTGTGACCGGGTATGGACGTGTCAGTGGCTCATTACTTTGTAATTTGTTCATGATTGTAACCATGTGTAGGAATGAGGATGATTCATTACCTATGTAACTTGCCATGATTGTGACCAGATCTACCTGGAGTTCATTACCTTTGTAACTAGATCATCTATCATAACTTTGGGGTCCAGTCCCTGGACCCATTACGTACCTCTTGTAATCTTTTGAGTACCGCCCACAGGATGGGTATGGGGTGCATAATAAAGATATTAAATTAGAGGTCAGGGAGATCATGAAAGCGTTTCCTCTTGAATATCTCACTAGGAATGTAGATGAATGGTTCAGAGAACTGACAAGTTGATAAATTTATCAACTTGTCAGTTCTCTGAACCATTCATCTATATTCCTGTCTGACACAGCAACATCTTGGGATCTTAATACAGGGAATTCTTCACTTGCTAACCCTTGGGCATGACCTACTTCCACATTGGATAAATGTGGTACCACCTACGACTGCTGCACCTCTCCTGCCTACGGTATATAAGCTACTTCTCTGCAGATATTCTGTATTCTTTTCAGGATTGATGGACTGACCACATCGACTCAAGGCTGAGGGACTGATTACCTCAAACTCCTCCTGTTCTTCACCATTTTCCTTTGTATGGACTGATGAAGCCACTGTGTGGCGAAACGTTTCCTCTTTAAAGATACCCAAGTGTTGCACATGTGTCTAATTTATCATCTCACTAGGAAGGAGAGCATTGCCAGTATTCGTCAAATCAAATCAAATCAAGTTTATTCTCTATAAAGATTACAATGCGGAGTTTACATTTTATAGGATATTGTGTGGTTTACATATTATATAAAACTAATTACAGAGAGGGTCATTATCACGCCTAGCATGACTAGGCATTTCGGGCAGACTAAGATTAATTCAGAACTCAATACTGGTACAGATTAAGGAGCATATTGATATTAAGGCTAAGTAACTGCATTACAGTTCGTAAATTTAGCCATGTGAATGGTTTTGTTTTGGTACAATATACAGCTTCTATTGAAGCTCCAATATTGGAGTATCACAGGCAAACTTATGACTAGTTAAGATTCATTAGGTAATAGTTGTATTACGTATTTCTATGTTTATAGTCAATTGGGTGAGAGTAAGTGCGAATTGTGGGGAATCACAGATATCGAGGGAAGGTCTAGGTTGTTTTTCATGTGTGTGTGATACAAGAGAATAGGAGATTTTCATGTAGTTAGCTGACGGTGGGGTGTCAGGGAGATAAGATGTTTTCCAACGGTAGTTTTGAAAGTGATGAATGTGTCTGCAGTTCTAGAGTTTTCAGGTAGGGTGTTCCAGATTTTTGGCCCTTTTATGTACAATGAATTTTTGTATAAGTTTATCCGGACACGGGGAATGTCTTAGAAATGTTTGTGTCTGGTATTATGCCTGTGGGTCCTGTCACAACTATCAAGGAAATATTTTAGGTCAGGATTAATATTGAAATTTAAGGTTCTGTAAATGTAGGTTGCACAGTAGTAAGTGTGGATGTTCTGTACAGTGAGTCTTGAGAAATAGTCTAATGATGTATTTGTTACAATGGAAGACTCACCGCTGGCAAAGGAATTAAAGAAACTAAGACGTATATCTAAAATGCCTCTATGGATGTATAGGTTGAAGGTCACCTGTAATCTGCGCATCATGATTAAGAGCGACTAAAGTTAGTTACCAGTTATCAATAACAGTTGTCGATAAACACCTGTAAACCTCCTGTAGGTAATTTCCCACAGGGCCGTTGATCCCCGGAACACCCTCCAGGTATACATGCACGCCCGTCCGCAGTGTAATGACCAACTAAGAGGCGGGGCCAGGAGCTGTGAATCGATCCCTGCAACCACAATTAGGTGAGTACACTCACACAAACAAACAAAACAAGTTAGTTAGTTTAATATGTTTATTATGCACCCCATACCCATCCTGTGGGCGGAAGTCAAAAGATTACAGAGGTACATAATTGGTCCAGGGACTGGACTCCAAAATTTTGATAGCTGAGCAAGTTACAGAGGTAATGAACTCACAATTTACAAAGGTAATGAACTCACAATTTACAAAGGTAATGAACTCACATTACCTTTGTAAATTGTGAGTTCATTACCTTTGTAAATTGTGAGTTCATTACCTTTGTAAATTGTGAGTTCATTACCTCTGTAACTTGCTCAGCTATCAAAATTTT
This sequence comes from Cherax quadricarinatus, assembly GCF_038502225.1. Classification (NCBI taxonomy): domain Eukaryota; kingdom Metazoa; phylum Arthropoda; class Malacostraca; order Decapoda; family Parastacidae; genus Cherax; species Cherax quadricarinatus. The sequence continues at coordinate 20,841,881 of NC_091315.1, forward strand.
GGAGTCCAGTCCCTGGACCAATTATGTACCTCTGTAATCTTTTGACTTCCGCCCACAGGATGGGTATGGGGGCTTGTTTTGTTTGTTTGTGTGAGTGTACTCACCTAATTGTGGTTGCAGGGATCGATTCACAGCTCCTGGCCCCGCCTCTTAGTTGGTCATTACACTGCGGACGGGCGTGCATGTATACCTGGAGGGTGTTCCGGGGATCAACGGCCCTGTGGGAAATTACCTACAGGAGGTTTACAGGGTATTACATGAATTATTTCCTGCAAATAATTTGGGTGAGATAAATGGGACTTATTCACAGTAGGTCGCCAAACTGTCCCTCCCTCGATGCCCACTCCCACAAAAAGCTAGATCCAACATTAAATTAATAATTACAATATTAAAACCAGCTACTCTGGTAAATTAAAGTTGTGTGGACTGTATATGATTAAGCTTGCTGGGCACACATAATATAATTATTGGACATAAATTAAAATAGTGTTATTAGAAAGGAAATTCGTATTACTACTTACCATTTAATTACTGGATCATAATTATTATTTTTTGGAAACACACTTTAACGCTACCACTACAGCTAGAATTTACGATGTCAATGCAAAAAACTACTGTACATTATGGGTAAGCATCACTTAGCTCAGTTGTGTTTCTGGGAAGGATTGGAGTCCTCTATTTTTCCATCCTTGCTGCCGAATTGTAAGGGTTTTCCACACTATTTATCCCAGTTCTTCAGCAGGAACGTGTCAGCAATTTCTAAATTATAGATTGAGGCCAATGTGCACCAAGTGGTCTTCGAGAACGCCTGATTACATTGTACAGTTCAGTCCAGTGTTCACACATCAAATTCATTATGTCCCTCTGTCGCTGTTCTACGCCCCCCCTCACTCGAAATTTCTCAAAAGGGTCAAATCAGCATCACATTTTAATATGCAATTATTATATTCACTTATATGTTATACATTTAGAAAAATTATGTAAACAATTTCCACAGGCCCCCGTGGCCTGGTCCATGACCAGGTCTCGCGGTGGATCAAGGCCTGATCAACCAGGCTGATACTGCCGGCAGCAAGCACATCGACGTACGAACTACAGCCGGCTTGCCAAATAGACTTCAGGTGCCCGTCCAGCTTCCTCTGGAGGCAGTTAAACATTCCTGGGCCCCCTGATGCTTGCTGTGTTGTCTCTTACGGTACTCATGGCGCCCCTGCTTTTCATTGAAGGGATGTTGCACTGCTTGCGGAGTCTTTTGCTTTCGTAGGGATTGATTTCCGTGTGCAGCTTGGGACTATTTCCTCTAAGATTTTCAAAGTATATATAATAATGTATCTTTCTCTCCTGCGTTTCAAGGAGTACAGGTCAAGGGACTTCAACCATTCCTAGTAATTGAGGTCCTTTATTGAGCAAACTTGCTTACTTACTAAGCTTTTGTTTAGTGATAAGGTATAGTGATAATAAGGTAAACAATGAATAATTAAAATTTACCACTCTATAACCTATGTCTAGTTTTAAATAGTTTATGCGCATTAGGATTATTCTGCCCGGAATGCCCGGTATGTTATAGTGGCTGTCTATGTACTTATAACAACACTTTATAAGATGTTAATCACACACTGTAACCTTTGCAAAGAAAGGACCCCAAAGGAAATATGTCACTGACTTTTTTTGGGTTATCCTAGGTAATCTACACATATGCTGCTATATATAATAATTTAAATACCTGTATTTATGTGTATATGTACCTGAATAAACTTACCTGTTTGTATGTAGAAGCATTTACAAATGAGGTGGTGCATGAGTACGGACGAGTGAGGGCTGGGAGAGGGGCGTCAGTCAGTCAGCTGTTGCTGAGGGAGGAGGTTGTGCGTTTGTCTCTTCCATAGTACTTTCCAGTCTTCCATCATGGTAGTCCCGGAAAACCTCGCCAAAGTGTTTAAGTAAGCTCAGCACTCCGGTGGAACTCTCTTTTTGAGGAATTATAGGGATATCCTAGGTTAAGTCATTACAAAATGTCACTTCTGTGTATTCATTATAATTATACGTGGAGTTTTTATATTTCTTAATTTAAGTATTGTTTAGTTGTATGGATTGTGATGTCTGTGCAGACTGATTTAACTCGAATACACATTTGGAAGAAGAGGCAGATGCGGTATAATACGATTTTTATTGAGAACATTTCACACTTGGAGTTGACTTTTTCCAATAAAAAAAACCCACTGAGTGGGCGAAACGTCAGTAAAGAATGCCAAAAAGCTTCACTTGTGTGTTTGCATCGTGTTGATATTTTATATCATTTCTTTAAAGTAGATTTATTCAATATCCAAACGAGTTGGTGTTGACCTTGATTATTACTGACTGAACCGGTGTTGATGACCCGGATTTTAACCTGTTTTAGTGGAAAGTGACACATATACACAGATAATTTCTAACACTGAAGAAGCTACTGTGATGAAATATTAAGTTTACTCGTGTTCTTTACTCAAGATAACCCAATAAAGCCAGTGACGTAATATCCATTGAGAACTTTGTACTACATGCAGTATTATGTAAATTGTAATTATTAAAAAAAATGCAATGTGAAAGGAATATAATTATTTACTTTAACTGCTGTAATGTGTGTTATGTAAATTTCAACAGGAAGTGGGTTGTGCAGTGGAGTTACTTATATTTTGTATGAAGGGAAGGAAAAAACTAATGCTATAATAAAACTAATGTAGCCAAACTAGATTTTGAATTAAATACTAGGTTAGTTTAGGTTGTTCATTTGGTTGCCAAAAAAAAAAAAATCCCCTAGGACTACTAACATGTAATTGTCTTCATTGCTCAATTTCTTATAGAATTTACATGACAGAGCAGCTAAAAGTTTAAAGCCCAGAAATCACTTACTAACTTGTGCACAAAAAATGGTTTATTGCAAAACCCACTTGTTATATTCTGTAAATCATAAATTATCACCTAGCTATAATGACCAACTCTAGTAAATATTTCCCAAACTGAGTACATATCACTTCCATGAAAATCAGTTGCACGAATATTAAAATCAGCCTGATAAGAAGGGCAAAAAAATTGTATTATGAGAACAGATTATCCAACTTACGAGGTGATATAAAAAAGACCTGGAAGACCCTATCAGAAATTCTGGGAACAAAAAAGATATCACGACATAGCGAAATAAAATTAGCAAAATCAGATGAACCCCAACTCCCCCCAACAGAAACAGCAAATAGACTCAATGATTTCTTCTCCACTATAGGTCAAAACCTTGCCAATAATATCCCAAGCTCAGATACCCCACCAAATGACTACCTCACTGGCAACTACCCGAACACACTGTTCCTAGCTCCTACTAACCCATACGAAGTCTCCCTTATTATCAACGCACTGAAAAACAAGGCAGGAGATTTAAATACCTTACCACCCTTTATATACAAAAAAGTGTCACAAGTACTATCACCAATCATTGCAACACTCTTTAACAAATCCATTGAATCCTCCACCTTCCCTACAGTTCTCAAAATAGCAAGGGTCACCCCGATCCATAAAGGAGGAGACCAAACAGAGTTGAATAACTATAGGCCAATATCCAATTTACACCCTCTCAAAAATCTTCGAAAAATTAATTCATAAACGAATCCACTCCTACCTCATCTCCCATAACATTCTCAACCCCTGCCAATTTGGATTCAGGCCTAATAAAAATACTAATGATGCTATTATACACATGCTAGAACATATATACACTGCAATAGAGAAAAAAGAAGTCCCACTGGGGATCTTCATTGACTTACGTAAAGCTTTTGATACAGTTGACCATGACTTGCTCCACGTAAAATTGTCACACTATGGTATTAGAGGGCACTCCCTCAACTACCTCAAGTCTTACCTCAGCAACAGAAGCCAATATGTGTACGCAAATGGGGCAAGCTCTTCTGCACAACCAATTACAGTTGGTGTCCCACAGGGAAGTGTCCTTGGCCCTCTTCTCTTTCTCCTATACATAAATGACCTACCAAATGCTTCGCAATTACTCAAACCCACACTTTTTGCAGATGACACCACATACGTCTTCTCTCACCCGAGCCCAGTCACGCTAGCCAATACTGTAAACACCGAATTACAGAAAATATCTACCTGGATGAGGACTAACAAACTTACACTAAACATTGACAAAACCTACTTCATTCAGTTTGGTAGCAGAGCTACAGATGTACCTCTTAACATAACGATAAACGGATCACCTATCACAAAGCTAACAGGGAAAATTCTTAGGAATCCACCTCGATAATACTCAAATTTCATACACATATACAACAAATTTCTAAGAAAATTTCCAAGACTGTAGGCATACTATCGAAGATACGGTACTATGTTCCACAGTCAGCCCTCCTGGCCCTTTATCACTCTCTTATTTACCCCTATCTCACCTATGGAATTTGTGCATGGGGCTCAACAACAACTAACCATCTCAGACCACTAATTACCCAACAAAAGGCTGCAGTTAGAATGATAAATTCTCACTACAGGCAGCACACTCCACCAATATTCAAAACACTCAACCTACTCACCATACAAAACATCCATACTTATTATTGCACTTATTACATACATAGAACACTTAACTCTGATATTAACCCTCCCCTCAGACATCTCCTTGCCAACCTCAACAGAACACATGACCATAATACAAGGCACAGATCACTCTTTGATATTCCTCGTGTCCATCTCGCGCTATGCAAAAACTCAATGCACATAGAAGGCCCTAAAATCTGGAATTCATTACCTGTAAATATAAAAGAAACACTACCTGTTTATAAATTCAAGTCTCTTCTCAAAGTTCACTTACTCACTCAAAACCAAATAAATACTGAATAACTGAACCATATAAATTGTATATCCTAAATGTTACTCACAATTATATCACACAAATGTTGAACCTAACTGTTATTTTTTAAATACACTACCTAACAGAATACTCCATTCTACTGAATGAACAGCAATGCATGCAACCATAGGACCTGTCTTTGTAATACTCATTTGTATTTTATAGTTATCTGTTTACAATAATGTCTTATCACTGATTTCATCATTGCTTAGTTAATCTTAAGTTAATTTTAAGCCAGCCCGTAATGCTATGCATATAAGTGGCTTTGGCATGCTGCTCTTACCTGTATTTTTTTGTACCTCTGTTTGTATGCTAAAATTTCTAAATAAATAAATAAATAAATAAATTCTGGCTACTAATATATACGTTACATAAATGTTATATTAATATACTAGCTAGTTATCTTCTACATGCATATATGTATACACTATCATAGCTAAGATTTTTGGCACTCGAGGTGAGTTATCCCAATGCTGCCTTCTTTTACTGTCCACGTCCAATCTATTGGGCAGCCACACCCATGAAAATCGCCAACATACAGCCTGTTATACATCCAGAAATACTGATTTATTTTTAGTAATATTCAGTATAAATTGCTGAGTTTTCAGAGGTGTATGAAATTATTGGTTCCATATAAAGAAAATAAAAACTAACCCATTTTATAAGTTATTTACGTTTTTTGTAAATCTTTGTGAATATATACAATTTTTTGTTAAAGGGTCACAATATGTTGCATGTCATTACAAATTGGGTTTTTTCATATTACTGTTTTATCACCAATAAAAAAATGATCACATTAATATACATGTAGTGGAAATTCGCTTTTCGTATGCCCCAATTTTCTTAGGATTTGGTGTTCGACGACTTTTTTTGTTGAAATTTTATCCCAGTTTTCATACATCTGCTCGGTTTTCGTAGAGTTGAAAATGGTCCATACCAAACGCGTCCGCTTGACTCGGGCACTCCAGCGCCCACACAAAGCATCACATGCATTCATGACTCAGTCTGCCTTTGTTTCTCATTGAGCATCACCCTGCCCTTTTATCCGAAACATTTCGTAATGATCCATTGTTTTTTGTGCTTGTTTGAGTGTGACTGCTAAATAAGCCACCATGGGGTCAAAGGAAGTTCTGACTGCCAGCCCATTAATAAAGAAGGCGAGAAACACGATAGAATTCAAGAAAGAATTCATAGCAAAGTATGAAAGTGAACGTGGAAGAGTTGGTGGACGACCACAGGGAAGAGCTAACCACTGAAGAGCTGCAAGACCTTCAATTGGAACAGCAGCAGATCACAGCTGAGGAAATTGCTTCAGAGGAGGAAGAAGAGAGAGAGGGGGGAGTATGTGCCTTCAGTGATTAAGGACGTGTGCAAAGTGGAATAAGTTGCAAAGTTTTGTGGAGAAATATCACCTTAATGAAGCTGTTGCAAGCCGTGTCTGCATCAAAACCTACTTCATTCAGTTTGGTAACAGAGCTACAGATGTCCCTCTTAACATAATGATAAACGGATCACCTATCACAAAGCTAACAGAGGGAAAATTCTTAGGAATCCACCTTGATAATAGACTCAAATTTCATACACATATACAACAAATTTCTAAGAAAATTTCCAAGACCGTAGGCATACTATCGAAGATACGGTACTATGCTCCACAGTCAGCCCTCCTGGCCCTATATCACTCTCTTATTTACCCCTATCTCACCTATGGAATTTGTGCATGGGGCTCAACAACAATTAACCATCTCAGACCACTAATTACCCAACAAAAGGCTGCAGTTAGAATAACAAATTCTCACTACAGGCAGCACACTCCACCAATATTCAATACACTAAACCTACTCACCATACAAAACATCCATACTTATTACTGCACCTATTACATACATAGAACACTTAACTCTGATATTAACCCTCCCCTCAAACATCTCCTTGCCAACCTCAACAGAACACATGACCATAACACAAGGCACAGATCACTCTTTGATGTTCCTCGTGTCCATCTCACGCTATGCAAAAACTCAATGCACATAAAAGGCCCTAAAATCTATTTTTTAATTTTTTTTTTTCCAAGTAACTTTTATGGCCTGTGAGACCAATATTAGCACTATTTTATAAGTTTTTCTTTTTATTTACTACACAATAACTCCACAAACACTGTTGTCCTTATATTGTTTATAATTGTTTTCACACAAGCAATATAAAATGTTGTTTATTATTATTTTTCTATATTTTATATACACATATACAGTCACAGGGAATGTTTCTAGTGCTGCAGCCTGTGGAAGTCTTTGAAACATGGTGTCATGCACAGTGGTGTTTTACACTCCTCACACATAAAACGAGTGTGTCTGCGTTGTTGTGGGCGTTTTTTTGTATGTGCACAGACATAACGCCTCTTCTGAGCCTTTTTCTTGAAAGCAGTAGCAGGCAGTTTTACTAGGAAGTGATCACCATGCTTCAGACAAGAAGGTAGTTGTTGATAATTTAGTGGGCGGTCTATCGCAGGTGTTGTTCCTTGGTACAGTGGAACCTTAAAAATCGAACGTACAGTGGACCCCCGCATAACGCTATTAATCCGTTCCTGAGAGCTCAATGTTATGCGAAATTATCGTTATAAGAACATAAGAAAGGAGGAACACTGCAGGAGGCCTGTTGGCCCATACTAGGCAGGTCCTTTATGCAAATTAGTTTTCCCCATAAGAAATAATGGAAATAAATTAATCCTTGCAAGACACCCAAAAGTATGAAAAAAAAAATTTACCACATGAAATATTAATTTTAATACACACAAACTTAAGAAAACATGCACAGTTACATGACACTTACCTTTATTGAAGATGTGGTGATGATTGATGGGATGGGAGGAGGGGAGACTGGATGGTTTTAGTGTTCAGAAGGGGAATCCCCTTCCATTAGGACTTGAGGTGTCAAGTCCTGCTATCTGTTTTTCATTTATCCACACCAATAACAGTCTCTCAACATCTTCTATCACTTGCGATCTCTGTTTCGAAAGCACAGTTAAACCTTTGGCAAGAACAGCTTCCTTGATTGCCGTTCTCTTGGACACAATAGAAGTGATGGTTGATTGGGGTTTACTATACAACCTGGCCAGCTCGGAGACACGCACTCCACTTTCATACTTAGCAATGATCTCTTTCTTCATCTCCATAGTAATTCTCACCCTTATTTCTGTAGGGTTGGCACTAGAAGTTTTCTTGGGACCCATGGTCACTTATTTTTCAGGTGAAATCACTATAAAAAGTCTGTAATAATACGAAATGTTCTGATTGTATGCTTGAATTACCGCGGAGGCTGGCTTGTAAACAATGCCACTGGCAGAACAAGTGAGGCTGGCTCAGGCTGCATGGACGTGTCTCGGACAAATCGCGTTGAGCGAATTTTTTAGCACTGCGAGGCAAAATTTTAACGATAAATGTATTGCTATGCGGATTTAACACTACGCGATGGCAACGTTATGCGGGGGTCCACTGTATTACATATCGAACCTTTCGAAAATAGGACCATTTTTTCAGACAAACTGTGTCCCTATTATCGAACGGGCCCCTATTTTCGGACCGCCGGGTACGGGACCTGTCTGCCGCCTGCTGTCTGCGTCCCCGCGCAGGCGCCGTGAGCAGTTTAGCTTTGTTTATACTTGAGTGAACACTAACCTGCGCTCTCATTCACGCATTTTACGATTATTTCGTTGTGTTTAGTGCTTGTGGGACTGTGAAATAAGCTGCCATGGGCCCAAAGAAACATGCTAGTGGTACCCCTGTGGTAAAGAAAGTGAGAAACACCATAGATGTGAAGAAGGAAATAATACAGAAGTATGAGAGTGGTGTGAGACTTGTTGAGCTTGCCAGGATGTATGGGAAAAACAAGTCGACCATCGGTTCTATCCTGGCAAAGAAAGAACAAATCAAGGAAACTGATGTTGTGAAAGGTGTTAATATGCTAACCAAAAAAAGACCACAAATAGTTGAAGAGGTTGAGAAGTTGTTGCTGGTGTGGATCAAGGATAGAGATTGTAGACGATAGTGTTTCAGAGACGATTATTTGCGAAAAGGCAAGGAAGTTGCATGCCGATCTGGTACAAAAAACTCCTGGAACCAGTGCTGATAGTGAATTTAAGGCCAGCAGAGGCTGGTTTGACAGATTTAAGAAGCGTAGTGGCATACACAATGTTAGACATGGTGAGGCAGCCAGTTCAGACAAACGGGTGGCTGAGAAGTTTGTACAGGAGTTTAAGGGGTACATAGACAGTGAAGAATTCAAACCTGAACAAGTGTTTAATTGTGATGAAACAGGCTTGTTTTGGAAGAAAATGCCAAAAAAGACCTTCATCACACAGGAGGAAAAGGCACTGCCAGGACACAAGCCTGTGAAAGACAGGCTTACTCTTGTTCTGTGCTAATGCTTGTGGTGATTTTAAGTGAAGCCTTTACTTGTGTATCATTCAGAAAATCCCAGCGTGTTTAAGAAATACAATGTCTTTAAGAACAAGTTATGTCTTGTGGAAAGCTAATCATAAGGCATGGGTCACAAGACAAATTTTCAAAGAGTGGGTCCATGAAGTGTTTGGCCCCAGTCCTAGTGGCATTAAAAGACAGAGAAGGGAAGTAACCCCAGAGAGGGCTTTACCTGAAGTCCTCATGGAGGGGAAATCTCCTTCCAAACACTAACCCCAACTCCCTCTCTCCTCCTCCCTATCTTCCAGATGCCATCACCAATCTTCAATAAAGGTAAGTAAAAATGTTATTTTATATGTATTACTATACATAATTAAAAACTATAGTATTTGTTTTATGTAAAACTGTAATTAATCTCTATAAAATGTATTTTTTGTGTGAATATTTTTGGGTTTCTGGAACGGATTAATTGTATTTCCATTATTTCTTATGGGAAATATTGCTTCGAATTTCAGACTTTGAATTTAGAACTAGCTCCTGTAACGGATTAAGTTCGATTTTTGAGGTTCCACTGTACTTGAATACTATTTGTCTGATGACAGACAAGCAGAATTTGCCATATGATGGTTTGTTTCTGGTCCTCATCTTATACATATTATAAGCATTCAACATGGAAATGTCCAGAAGATGGAAAAAGAGTTTTATGTACTACTTATAACTCTTGCAAACACAATCAGCAAACTCAATCTGCATGTCACATTTGTCCACTGAGTGCATATTGAGGGTGTAATCAATCACAGCTGCAGGTTTTAGAATGGGTTCATTGCTCTCTATGCTGCCTGCCAGTGTTTGTCATTTCGTTAGGGTGAACTGATGACAACAGTGTGACATCTCGTTTGTCATGCCACCAAAATGCCATGTCATTGGCAGCAAAACACCTGCACCTCACCTCTGAGTGCCAGCGTCAAACCTGGGCATATGCTTACGATTTGCATGCACTGTGCCACACACATCTGTCATGTTCACTTGCAAAAAATCACTGAGTGAGGGGCTTGTGTACCAGTTATCAGTATATAATATATGCCCCTTACCGAGGTATGGTTCTATCATTGTTCTAACCACATCACCAGAGATGCCCAATAACTTCGTGGTATTTTGCAATGTATAACTTCTAGTGTACACTATAATATCCAATACAAGACCACTGTAACAATTACAAAGCACAAACAACTTTATACCAAAGCATTTCCTCTTGCTTGGTGTGTACTGCTTGAAAGTCTTCCTTTGAACAGAATCAAAGACTTGTCAATTACAAGCTTCCTGAAGGGATAAAAATACATATTGAATTTCTTTCAGATACACACTCATTCCTAATCTTATATAACCTGTTGTTTCTGTCAGGCCTGGTTTTGTCTGAGAAGTGAAGCATACGTAATAGTAGCACAAATCAATTCACTCCCATTATATCACTGAAACCTGGGGTTGCAATCAGGCGGTCTGTTGACCAGTATGATTTCACACTGTGCTTATACACGTGTGGCATAAGCATTATTGTGGCAAAGAAAAGACATCTCAGCCACAGTTGTCTCCTTCCACCTGTGTAGCCATGAGCTTGGTGCAAGTATTGTTTGCCATGGTGTACTTGTAGTATCTGTTGCTTTCCCTGACAATAATTTCCATCAGGGGTTCATCAAAGAATAACTCGAAACATTCCAGTTCACTGGCATTGTTCCCCAGTGTACAACATGGCTGTATTCCACTTTGGCTTTCATCAAACTGGTGGGGATTTGGAACAAAATTGACAGCTTCCTGCCAATCCCAGGTGCGGTCTGCTGGTGGGTACTGGACAGTGACGGGTGGTTGTGGTTGTGGAGGCTGGTGTGGTGGGTTGGTGGAGGATGGTGGCCTTTGTTGTAGGTCAGCTGAGGCAGCGGCGTGGGTGGCAGCATGGCTCGCTGCTGGTGCCTCACCGCCGGCACCACCACCACCATGCACATTTTCCATCCCAATTGCAACACTATCATCGTCATTTTCACTGTCTGTTCCTGTTGTACAGCCACGGGATGTACTCAGAGATGTGCTCCTTCCCCTTGGAATAGCATATGGCACACTACCAGAGCGCATATATCGTCGTATATACTGACGCTTCACTGGAGAATATTGCTCTTCACTATCACTACTTTAACTGGTTTCAAGAGTTTGTAGTTCATATTCACTATCACTATCATCTCAGTGCTCACATCTGAGTCCGGGATTTGGGAAAATAGGAGTTTCCTCTTTGATTCTGGTACAGCTGAAAGTGAACAAGACGGCCCAGCAGCAGAGGTGAAAGGCTGAGGGTCGTCTGGGTTTTCCTCACTATTACCGATATATGGTCATTAGTTTCGGTCAAAACCACCAAAACCTTGAAACTCATCTTCACTGGCACTTCCATCTGTATTAGAACTGTCACTGGGGAACAGATGTGTCCCAATTCGCCAAGGAGTGAGGAGCTTCTTACCGCGAGGCATGGTAAACGTCTACTAAAATGGCATTCCCACAATGCGCCACTGGGTCCCAGATTTTTTTTCTATCGCATGCACCGACCCCCCACACCCATTCTCTCGCATCTAGGCCTACCAGCCTTTTCCCGCGAGATTTGAAGGCGCTAGAATTTATGCGTACTAGTACGTCAAGGACCCTGGCACGTAAGCTGTACTAGTACGGCCGAAACCCTGAAAGGGCTACAATCTATTACTGTAATTGTAGAGGGCAGTATAGGATGTTGATCGAGTTTGTACTCCCTTAATCATTTATCACTAGACTTGGGTCTACAAGTAGGAAGGTTCATCTTCAACTAAATTTTGGATAAAATATCCAGTTATGTTTTGCAGTGTATTGTTCCTTTACCCCAAAGCAAAACAGATGTGCTTTCATGCTTCTGGACATTTTTTTTTTCTGGATATTCTGCTGATCTGAATGTCCATAAAGATTAATTTTGTTTCAAAAAGCATTTAAAGTTCATTAGGACCATGTTCTAGGGTTGTATTTTTTTTTAACTACATATTCCAAACCAGCTGTAAATATACTGCATTATTTATGTGCATTATTTATGCACACTGTATCAGTTCCAAAAAAAAACTTGAAATATTGCAGGTATGTTGATGACAACAAGGCTCGCTTCATCGATGTACTTAGAGAAGCTGTAGCCATAAAATCTGTGTCAGCCTGGCCAGAATCTCGGGGAGAGATCAAGAAGCAGATGGAATGGGCCAAGTCCAAGTTAGAAGCCCTTGGTGCAAAATGTGAGCTGCATGATATTGGCCTCCAGGTACTGCTTTGCTTAAAAAACACGTGTTACTTCTGGATATGAATACTACACTTTACCTCTTCACTGATCCTGCTGTTTTTGTTTGCCTTGGTGAACTGCTGTTTTGTTTCACATTTGTTAGTCTCCCTTTTTCCCTCTTAGGATAGCATTTACATTTCATTGTCATTCCTTCTTTTTGTATGCTCTTTTGCATGGCTCAAGGAGGTACTCTGTACCTTTAGTGACTGAGCATTTGCTTCTCGGGACCCAGGCTAAATCCTGGACTGGGTGAGATATTTGGGAAAGTCTCCTAACACACATTGCCCTTTACCTACATATTTTGGAGTTAGCTGATTGCTGAGCTGCAGCCTGGAGAGGATTTAAAGGAATGAGCCATTTCTAAAGATATTAAATTACAAATTTAATTTTATACAGTACTGTATTCCTTTGTCATGTCTAAACCCAATGCAGATACATAATGGCATAGTTCAACATTTGGACAATCAACCCTGTCTCCCACCATGGTAAGATGACCTAAAGAAGGAAACATGATCACAATAACATTTTCTCTAGCAGTCTTTGCAGATGTGAATCTCGGTTCAAATCATTTAATTAACGTTTATTATCAAGAAACACTTACACTTCCTCATTTTTTCTCGTATTAAAAATCCTGTTAGCTCTTGTGCCTCTTGGCAATTCGATGCATATACGTATCACTATTTCTGACATTTAAAGTTTGATGTGTACAGTGTATGCCAGGTGTAATTAGCATGTGGATTGAGATGGTGGGGATTAATACTTGGTGTCCTGTAGCTCGATTGCTAGCACACTCAGCTCATACACTAAGGTTCAGGGGTTGGTCCCCAGTACAGCTGGAAACATTATACCTGGAGTATACCTGGAGAGGGTTTCGGGGGTCAAATCCCCCGCAGCCCAGTCTGTGACCTGGCCTTGTGGTGGATCAGGGCCTGATCAACCAGGCTGTTAGTGTTGACCACACACAACCCAACATACAAACCACAGCCTGGCTGGTCAGGTGCTGACTTTAGGCGCCCATCCAGCGCCTTCTTGAAGACAGCCAGGGGTCTATCAGTAATCCTCTTTATGTATGCTGGGAAGCAGTTCAACAGTCTTGGGGCCCCTGACACTATGTTGTCTTTTATCGTGCTAGTGATGCTCTTGCTTTTCACTGAGGGGATGTTGCATTGTCTGCCGAGTCTTTTGCTTTCGTAGGGAGTTATTTTCGTGTGCAAGTTTGGTACTAAGCCCTCTAGGATTTTCAAAGTGTGTATAACTGTGCATCTCTCCCACCTGCATTCTAGGGAGTACTGGTTGAGGAACTTCAAGCATTCCCATTTATTGAGGTGTTTTATTCCAGTTGTGTGTGCTGTGAAGGTTCTCTGTGCATTTTCTAGGTCAGCAATTTCACCTGCCTTGAAAGGTGCTGTTAGTATGCAGCAATATGTATTGCAGCCAAGGTAGAACAAGTGACCTGAGGAGTGTAATTATGGGCTTGGCATCCCAAGTTTTGAAGGTTCTCATTATCCATCCTGTCATTTTTCTAGCAGATGTAATTGATACAATGTTGTGATCTTTGAAAGTGAGATCCTCTGACATCACTCCCAGGTCTTTTATGTTAGTTTTTTGCTGTATTGTGTGGTTGGAATTTGTTGTATACTCAGATATACTTTTAATTTCCTCAAGTTTTCCATATTGGAGTAATTGAAATTTCTCATCATTGAACTTCATAGTGTTTTCTGGGGCCCATTTAAAGATTTGGTTGATGTCCGCCTGGAGTCTTGGTGTCATGCAGATTTGGGTGTCATCTACAAAGACAATGTTGTGGCTTACATTAGGATGCATTTCCAAAAGACAGTGCTGTCCATGTTCACCCATCAGTAAAATGGGTACCTGGATACCCACCTGTTAATGTCATTGATGTCGGCTAGGCCTATATACCTTGTACTTTTAGAAAAAGGTATTATATTATTGCTTAGAATAAATATACAGTGTTTATCTTTCAGACTCTGCCAGATGGGAAAAAGATCTCTCTACCACCTGTGTTACTGGGCCAGCTGGGCTCTGATCCCAAGAGAAAAACTGTGTGTGTTTATGGCCATCTTGATGTGCAGCCAGCATTGAAGGTGAAACATTTCTGCTGATCATAGTACCAATAATGTAGTATTATAATAATGAGAACTTTCTTTTAATATCAGATATACTGTACTTTCTACTAGCATAGTAATTACCTTTTTGCTGTAACTGTTTCTCGTATTTCAAAATTGCAAGTACTCAATTATGCGAATGTTTCTTGACTACTTGTTTATTTGGCAGTCTCTTAAAAATTTGGAGCTAATGTGACTGTTGTTGTCTCATGAAGTAATTTTTCTTTTTAAATGCACATTGACTTAACTTTGGCTAATATTTCTTAAGTTGGCATATATTTAGTAAAGGTTAGTTGGTACTTCTAACTCTTATGTTGGATGAAAAGTGTTTTTTTTTTTTTTCTCTTTGTCATAAAAGATATGATAGTGGATTTTAAGTTAATTGTTTCTGGGAATCATACTAATCAGTGTCAGGATTGAATGCATGATAAATTGTAGTGACTTTTTGTAGGAGCATTGATCCAGGTTCTTTATTTAGAGTACAGTAATACTCCAGTTTTCATCCTTAATCCATTCCAAAAGGCCAGCCGAAATCCAGAATGGACGAAAACCAAAGTAATATTTCCCACAAGAAGTACAGTGAACCCTCGGGTAACAATACCATCAGATAGCGATAAAATCGGAAACCAGTGCGTTTTTGCATAAAAATACTGGCTTGGCCAACGATGAAAAACTCGGTTAAGGATATTTGTCCCGAACGTGTGCGTGCAGCCTGAGCCCATGTACGTACAAGGTAGTGTGCCATTGTTTACAAGCCAGGGAGAATGATTCCACGCATACATACAATATATTTTGTAATATTCCATTGTTTTTATTGCTTGTAACTGCTAAATAATCCACCATGGGCCCAAAGTTTCTAGTGCCAGCCTTGTGATAAAGAAGGAAAGAAACACGATAAAATTCAAGAAAAAACTTGTTGCAAAGTACCAAAGTGGAGGAGGAAGAGAGGGGTGAATGTGCCTTCTGCAGTGATTCTACAATATGTACGATACTAAAGCAGCAGATATCGATAAAGGCTATAGTGCCAGCCAGCGATAAAGTGTAGAATTAACAGTGTAGCAAGTAAGTTAAATGAGTAAGCGATAGAAAAATGACACGAAAGTAACTCCAATGTTGTATGTGTATCGGGCCACTGAACATACACCAGCCTCCTATGCATCTTCCACCACTCTAAATCTATAGCAGCATCTCCTCCATCAAACTAATTAAACTAACATCTCCTCCAAGGTAAGTGTAAATATAAAAGGACCCCAATGGAAATTCGTAAGTCACTCTGACTTTTTTGGGTTATCTTAGGTACTTTACACACATGCTGCTATGTATGATGATCAATGTACTCGCCTAATTGTGGTTGCAGGGGTCGAGACTCGGCTCCTGGCCCCGCCTCTTCACCGAGTGCTACTAGGTCCTCTCTCTCCCTGCTCCATGAGCTTTATCATACCTCATCTTAAAGCTATGGCCAGGGCGCAGAGAGTAGATATACAGTGGACCCCCGGTTTATGATCAGCTCCCAATGTGACCACTTGTGTAACTATATTTATGTAAGTGCGTTTGTATGTGTATGTTTGGGGGTCTGAAATGGACTAATCTAATTCACAATATTCCTTATGGGAACAAATTCGGTCAGTACTGGCACCTGAACATACTTTTGGAATGAAATACGTAATACCGTAAACCGGGAGTCCACTGTACTCTCGAAATTCTTCGAAGGTATATCAAAGGTATTGGCAGTTTGGAGGGATATGTTGTGTATCTTTATATGTGTATGCTTCTAAACTGTTGTATTCTGAGCACCCCTGCAAAAACAGTGATAATGTGAGTGTGGTGAAAGTGTTGAATGATGAAAGTATTTTCTTTTTGGGGATTTTTTCTTTTTTGGGTCACCCTGCCTCGGTGGGAGACAGCCGACTTGTTGACAAAAAAAAAAAAAAAAAAAAAAAACTTCCTGCCTCCACTACCTCACTTGCTAGGCTATTCCTCTTCCTGACTACTCTGACTGAAGAAATACTTCCTAACATCCCTTTTGAGTCATCTGGGTTTTCAACTTCCAATTGTGACCCCTTGTTTCTGTGTCCCCTGTTTGGAACATCCTGTCTGTGTACCTTGTCTATTCCATGCAGTATTTTGTACGTCATTATCTTATCTCCTCTAACCCTCCTGTCCTCCAGTGTCTTCAGGCCGATTTCCCTTAACCTTTCTTCATAGGACATTTCCCTTAGCTCTGGAACTAACCTTGTCACAAACCTTTGCACTTTATCTAATTTCTTGATGTGCTTGATCAAGTGTGGGTTCCAAGCAGGTGCTGCATACCCCAGTATGGGCCTGACGTACACGGTGCACAGTGTCTTGAACAATTCCTTACAAAGGTATCGGAGCGCTGTTTTCAGGTTTGCCAGGCACCCATATGCTGCAGTAGTTATCTGGTCAATGTGTGCTTCCGGAGACGTGCTTGGTGTTATACTCACCCCAAGATCTTTCTCCTTGAGCGAGGTTTGCAGTCTTTGGCGACCTAGCCTATACTCCGTCTGCGGTCTTCTGTGCCCTTCCCCGATCTTCATGACTTTGCATTTGGCGGGGTTAAATTCGAGAAGCCAGTTGCTGGACCAGGTGTCCAGTCTCTTTGAAGTCCTGCCTGAAGTATGTAACTGTATTTGTGTATACCTGAATAAGCTTACTTAT
The DNA here is from genome assembly GCF_038502225.1 of Cherax quadricarinatus. Taxonomy (NCBI): domain Eukaryota; kingdom Metazoa; phylum Arthropoda; class Malacostraca; order Decapoda; family Parastacidae; genus Cherax; species Cherax quadricarinatus. The sequence continues at coordinate 20,859,314 of NC_091315.1, forward strand.
TTATAAATTAAAATGTAAATATATCTTTTTTATAAATTACGTTCATATGTTTGTGGATGGTGGTGGCAGAAGCCTGTATGGCTTCTCTCAGTGGCCATTGTAAACCCAACAACAACAACAATTCCATCACTTATCCTCACATACATTGACATAGTATTTTATTCATTCTAGAGTATATATGATGTTTCTATGTTACTAATATTGTTTGTCATATTAGATGAATTGTGATAGATAAATAAGCCATAGAGATGATATTAGCATCACATTGAAGCATGATAAACTCACCTTCCTCTTGCCTCCTGCATGTCTACTACACTCCCAGCATGCCTGCTACATTCCCTGCATGTCTGCTACACTCCCAGCATACCTGCTACATTCCGTATGTCTGCTACACTCCCAGCATGTCTGCTGCACTCCCTGCATGTCTGCTGCACTTCATCAAACTAACTACGTAATTAAACTAACATCTCCTCCAAGGCGAGTGCAAATATTTCTTATTTATAAATTAAAATTAAATATTTCTTATTTATAAATTCTTCTTTCAACAAACCGGCCATATCCCACCAAGGCAGGGTGGCCCAAAAAGAAAAACAGAAGTTTCTCTTTTTAAATTTAGTAATTTATACAGGAGAAGGGGTCGCTAGCTCCTTGCTCCCGGCATTTTAGTCGCCTCTTATGACACGCATGGCTTACAGAGGAAGAATTCTATTCCACTTACCCATGGAGATGAGAGGAAATAGACAAGAACAAGAACTAGAAAGAAAATAGAAGAAAACCCAGAGGGGTATGTATATATATGCTTGTACATGTATGTGTAGTGTGACCTTAGTGTAAGTAGAAGTAGCAAGATGTATCTGAAATCTTGCTTGTTTATGAGACAGACAAAAGACACCAGCCATCCTACCATCATGTAAAACAATTACAGGCTTTCGTTTTACACTCACTTGGCAGCATATGTTTGGAGAACCTAGGATAACCCAAAAAAGTCACTTATTTCCATTAGGGTCCCTGTACCCTGTACCATGTGGTACATTGTACCATATGGTACCACTACCATATGGTACCATTGTACCATATGGCACAATGGTACCATATGGTTCAAAACCATAGAATTCCTCTTCATCTCCACTTCCATCAGTCGTAGAACTGTAAGTTGTGAAGTCAGAATTCGCCCGGAGAGTGAGTGGGGAGTGAGAGCTTCCTTGCCGCCAGGCACAATGGACAAAGCTACTTTGCCGGCATTCCCACAATGCCATGCAGGCGTCCAGATTTTTTCTATGGTGTGCACACTGACCACCCAGACCCATTCTCTCAGATGTACGCCTACCAGCCTTCTTGCGCTAAATTTGACGCCGCTAGAATTTTGGCGTAGATCTACGGTTTGGACCCTGAACGTAAAGCCGTAGATCTACGGGACAGACCCTGAAAGGGTTAATCTTTGAAGAAGGCACCTTCCTCCATCTCTCTTCCTCTTCCTCTGCAACAGTTTCCTGAGCTGTGATCTGTTGCTGTTGCAGATTAAGCTCTTGCAGCTCTTCAGTGGTTAGCTCTTCCCTGTGGTCCTCCAACTCTTCCACATCCTCACCACTCGCATCCAACCCCAGGGACATCCCCAATGCCACAATAGTTTCCACAACTGGCATAGGCTCCTTAGGGTCAGCCACAAACCCTTCAAAATTCCTCTTCTACACAATCTGGCCACAAATTTCTCCAAGCAGAGTTCAAAGTCCTGGAAGTCACTCCCTCCCAAGACTTGCCTATAAGGTTTATGCAATGGAGGATATTAAAGTGATCTTTCCAGAACTCTCTTAGGGTCAATTCAGTGTGTGAGGTCACTTCAAAGCACTTTTGAAACACTGCTTTTGTGTAGAGTTTTTTGAAGTTTGAAATGACCTGCTGGTCCATGGGCTGGAGGAGAGGAGTTGTATTAGGGGGAAAGAACTTCACCGTGATGAAACTAAACTCCTCCACTATTTGCTCTTCCAAGTCTGGAGGATGAGCAGGAGCATTGTCCATTACCAGGAGGCACTTGAGTGACAGTTTATTTTCCAGGAGGTATTTCTTCACACTGGGGCCAAACACTTCATTAAACCAGTCTAGGAAAATATCCCTTGTGACCCATGCCTTACTGTTAGCCTTCCACATCACACACAAATTACTCTTGGTGACACTGTTTTTCTTGAACACACTGGGATTTTCAGTGATGATACACCAGTAAAGGCTTTACTTTAAAATCCCCACTAGCATTACTACAAAACATGAGAGTAAGCCTATCCTTCATAGGCTTGTGTCCTGGGAGTGCCGCTTCCTCCTGCATGATGTAGGTCCTCTTTGGCATTTTCTTCCAGAAGAGTCCTGTTTCGTCACAATTAAACACTTGGGGTTTGAATTCTCCAGTGTCTATTTACTCCTTAAACTCCTGTACAAACTTCTCAGCTGCAATTTTGTCAGAACTGGCAGCCTCGCCATGCCTTATCACACTGTGAATGCCACTACGCTTCTTATATCTCTCAAACCAACCTTTGCTGGCCTTAAAATCACAAGCATCACCGCTTGTTGCAGGTATTTTCTTTACGAGATCGTCATGCAACTGCCTTGCCTTTTCACATAGTATCGACTGCATAATACTATCTCCTGCTAACTGTTTTTCGGTAATCCACACCAACGATAACCTCTCCACTAATTTGAGGATTTGTGATCGCCTTTTTGTCAGCATATCCACCCCTTTTGCAACAACAGCGCACTTTATTTCCTTTCCTTTCGCCACGATCGAAATGATGTTGAATGGGGTTTGCCATACATCCTGGCAAGCTCTGTAACACGCACTCCACTCTCATATTTTTCAATGATTTCCTTCTTGAATTCGATCGTGTTCCTCACTTTCTTTACCAAAGGGCTTGCACTAGCTTTCCTTGGGCCCATGGTGACTTATTTAGCAGTTGTAATCACAAAAAAAACGGATTATTACGTATGAACCCGCAAGGTGATGGTCACGTGTTGGTAAACAATGGCGCACTGAGCGTGAATGGCATGGGAGACTGGCTTGGTGTGTGCGGTGACGGGTGGATGGGTACCGGACGGTCGCCGAAACACGAGTTTAATCACGAAACTCGAGGCCAAATTTTTCCAAAAAAAAAAACTTGCCGATGGTCGAATTTCACGAAACTCGATGCTGCCAAAACTCGAGGGTCCACCGTATATTACTACTTATAGAAAGTCTCTTGTTATGCAAAGCATTTTGGGCAGCCTTAACACTAAATTATGATTACAAATATATGAAAAGAATCCATAGTTCTAGAAATATTGGAGGTACAGTGGAACCTCTACTTGCGAGTTTAATCCATTCCGTGACCTTGCTCGCAACTGGATTTGCTCATTCGCAGAGTCAATTTTCCTCATTTAAATTAATTGAAATGCAATTAATCCATTCCAGTGGAATTCTGTACTTCAATAATTTCCCTAATATCAACTCTATGGCTTATTTATCTATCAATTCATCTAATATGACATAATAAATAATATAAATAACATGGAAACCTGATATATATTCTAGAATGAATAAAATATCATTATGTAACAGGTGGAGGCAGCCACAACTGCTCTTCGTTGTGGTAAACTGCCATCTAGTGACAGCCTTTTGAAGCTGTCTATTATTATAATATAGTCATTATTATTATATCTGTATTATTATACATTATTATTATTATTATTACAATATTAATAATTTGTAATTTTTATTCACGCAAAAAATAGATTTGCTGTTATGCAGACTACTGCCTTATTGTAATAATTTTATAAATAATGTCAACCCAATTCACGACTGCATGTTGGAATGGACAGTGACGTCATTTGTTTACTCTTGAAAATAGCCAAAGAATCAAACATTTCTCCTACTTTGAGCTCAATTTCAAGATAATTTTCATCTTATAAGCAACCAAAATCATATCTATTTCTGTGATATATCTTCCATTCTATCAAATGAGGCAAAAAAAAAAAAAAAAAAAAAAAAAAGAATACAACCATAAAAACAATACAGAAATATGCCAAGGGGTGGCTAATTGCTGAGAAGTGAACTCCATTATTTATGCTCCGATTGCTTTCATTTCTTGTGTATGTTAAGAAGCATCATACATTTCCCAAATTTCAATAAGATAGTCGAACAAACAAACGAGATCCAATTCCCTAGATCAAGAGCAAGAGCCCCTCAACAGCATCAAGGAACCTCCCTTGAGGTCGCTCACTTATGGAAATTTCACTCGCATATGGAAGCAAAAAATCGACCCATCAACTGCTCGGTATTTGAAAAAACTTGGACGTGGATGTGCTCAACAGTAGAGGTTCCACTGCTTTTGATAATTCAATAGGGAAGTATAATTAGATATATACAGTGGAACCTTGACTTAGGAGTTTAATCCGTTCCAGGAGCTAGCTCATAACTCAATTTACTCGTATATCAAATTAATTTTCCTCGTTTAAACTAATTGAAAAGCCATTAATTCATTCCTGCAATCTGTCTTTCCATTAATTAAAAATAACTTTTTACATGGCGCTATTATCAACTGTACAGCTTATTTATCTATCACAATTTATCTAATGTGACATAATAAACAATATAATTAACACAAACATGATATATACGTACTCTAGAATGAATAAAATAGGCCATAATATGGTGGCTGAGGCAGCGGCGGTAGCGTCGCCATTTCCTGTGTGTATATACTGAGAGCATCTTCCCATGTTCTTATTGTAAGAGAAAACCGAGTATTTTTGAGGCTAACCACAGTGGATCACTAGTATTCTAAGGAAAACACCGAAAATATCATGTATGAACACAAATCATAATACACTACAGAATGTAAAGAAATAATAAACTGTTTATATGTGTATATGTACAGTGGAACCTCTACTTACGAGTGCATCCACATGCAAGTTTTTCCAGATACGAGCAGCTGCCTCTTCTGTCCCCTGCCACGCTTCTCCACCCTTTTGCCCCCCCCCCTACCTTGGTAAAGTCCAATACAGTTCCAATCTTTACTCATCCTCCCCCTACCATTTCCAATATTGTCTCCCATACGACGTCTCTGAATTCCAAAACACTTGAAGCAATCTCTGAATATATTGCAGAGACCAAACCATCAATGGACACTGATCCACCTTTCGCTCTTTCTCTCTCCTCTGCTCCATCTGCGCAACTCCTTTCTTCACAGCGCACCGTTCCTTCGCTGCTTGAACGTTTTCCACTGCCTCCGCATGTGGACTTTTCTAACCCCCTCTAGTCCGTAGGAACCCTTACCTGCGGATTTCAAGTATCTTTATCATTGCCAATCATGGCCTATTTACAGTGGAATATACGCGGCCTCGGGTAATCGGGGTGAGCTTCAGATGTTACTCTCCCAGTTTGCCCCTGTTGGTGTTTGCTTACAGGAACCAAAATTACACTCTGCTGTTATTTCTCCCATTTCAGGCTATAATTTACTATATTCTTCAGATCCTTTTCCTGATGGGACCTTTAATGAAAGTGCCCTTCTTCTACGCACTGATATTCCGTACCATCAGCTATTTGTTCATACTTCGCTGCATTACACAGCAGCCCGTATCCACTTACATAGGTGGTATACGCTCTGTTCTTTATATCTCTCTCCTTCGTCATTACTGCCACCGATTCTGTTACTTAGTGATTTTAATGCCCACCATTTCCTCTGGGGGGGGGGGTCTCACTGTGATTCCCGTGGAATTCAGTTAGAGACTTTTCTTGCCACCCACCCCCTCCATGTTTTAAATACAGGTACTCACACCCATTTTGATCCTCGGACTCATACTCTCTCTTGCAACGATCTCTCAGTCTGCTCTTCCTCCGCCGCATTAGACTTCACTTGGTCTGTTCTCCCGGACTTGCATGACAGTGATCATTTCCCAATCATTCTTACTTCCCCTTCATATTCGCCACCTCTTCGCACCCCACGCTGGCAATTTAATCGGGCAAATTGGAACCTTTACTCACACCTAACTGTTTTTAAAGAGGTTCCTTCTTCGTCCTCCATCGATGAGCTTTTACACCTCTTCTCATCCTCCGTTTTCACCGCAGCTTCTCATTCTATACCCCAAACTTCGGGCAGGCATTCTCAGAAATGCGTGCCTTGGTGGTCTCCTGCTTGTGCTCATGCAGTACGTTTGAAACGCGCTGCATGGGGCAGGTACCGGTACAATAGAACCACAGAGAGACTCCTTGATTTTAAACAGAAGCGTGCGATCGCTCGCCGTGTCATCCGTGACGCTAAATGCACTTGCTGGCGAGATTACGTCTCCACCATCACCTCTGCTTCCTCTGAGTGCAGTCTGGAAAAAAGTACGAAAACTGAGTGGTAAATATTCTCCTGACCCGGCTCCTGTTCTGCGGGTTGCCGGTGTTGATATAGCAAACCCACTAGATGTTGCCAATGAAATTGGCAATCATCTGGTCCGTATTTCTCAGGGACTCCATCTATGCCCCTCATTTCTTTCCTCAAAGTCTGCCAGAGAGTTAGCACCCTTGGACTTTTCTTCTCTCAGAGAAGAACAGTATAATATGCCTTTTACACTTCAAGAACTGGAGGCAACACTCTCAGCTTGTCGATCATCGGCAGCTGGGCCCGACGACATTCACATTCATATTCATATGCTACATTTACATCAGTCAGCCCTTGCAGTCCTATTACGCCTTTACAATCTTATTTGGTCACAAGGAGTTCTTCCACAGCTGTGGAAATCCACCATTGTTCTCCCTTTCCGCAAACCAGGCACTACGGGACATGAAACCTCCCACTATCGTCCCATTGCTCTTACCAGTGCAGTTGGCAAAGTAATGGAACGCCTAGTAAATAGACGTTTAGTGTGGTATTTAGAGACACACAACAGTCTCTCCACTAGTCAATATGGCTTTCGTAAGGGACGTTCTACCATAGACCCCTTACTACGCTTGGATACGTATGTTCGTAATGCCTTTGCGAATAACCACTCAGTTATTGCCATATTTTTTGACCTTGAGAAGGCATATGACACAACTTGGAGGTATAATATTTTAGCCCAAGCCCACTCCTTAGGCCTTCGAGGCAATCTACCATCCTTCCTTAAGAACTTTTTAACTGACAGGCATTTCCGTGTTCGGGTTAATAATGTGCTCTCCCCGGACTTTATCCAAGCTGAAGGTGTCCCCCAGGGATGTGTTCTGAGCACAACACTTTTTCTCCTTGCTATTAATGATTTGGCCTCTAGTCTTCCATCAAATATTTGGTCATCACTCTGTTGATGACTTCGCTATTGCCTGTGCAGGCGCTGACTGTCACCTCATTACAGTTTCTCTCCAACATGCAGTCGACCGTGTTTCCAATTGGGCCACCACACGTGGGTTTAAATTTTCCAGCACTAAAACCCACCAAATTACTTTCACTAGACGCTCTGTCATCTCCGATCATACTTTGTACCTCTATGGCTCCCATATCCCTGAACGTGATAGTCAAGTTTCTGGGCCTCCTCTTTGATCGTAGGTTATCCTGGAAACCTCACATTACCTCTCTGAAGGCAACTTGTCACAGCCGGCTGAACCTTCTTAAAACCCTTGCTCATCTTTCATGGGGAGCTGATCGTCGAACCCTCCTTCGCCTACATTCCACCCTTATTTTATCGAAACTTGATTATGGTGACCAGATCTATTCAGCGGCATCTCCTGCTACTCTCTGTAGCCTTAACCCCATTCATCACCAAGGATTACATTTATGCCTTGGTGCTTTTCGCTCTTCCCCTGTCGAGAGCCTCTATGCAGAAGCGAACGTTCCATCCTTATCCGATCGCCTTGATGCCCATTGCCTGCGCTACTTTGTACGCTCTCATGATCTCCGCAATCCTTCCATTTATAGAATGGTCACTGATATTAGTAGACATTCTTTATTTGTTCGCCGCCCCTGTTTACTCCGTCCCTTCTCTCTTCGCCTTCATTCACTCTTGTCTTCTCTTCAACTACCACCTTTCTATGTACATGTAGCATCTCACTTTAACCTACCCCCCTGGGGAGTTCCAGCTGTTCGAGTCTGTTCTTTCTCCCTCCCTTGCTCGAAAGCCCAACTGTCTACGGTCGCTTCCCGCTCTCTTTTTCTTGACCACTTTCACTCTTTCTCATGCCATTGCTGTGTACACAGATGGCTCTAAGTCTTCTGACGGCGTAGGATTCGCAGCAGTGTTTCCGGACAGCGTCGTACAAGGGCAATTACTATCTTCGGCTAGTATTTTTACTGCTGAATTATATGCCATCCTTACAGCACTTATCCGTATTGCATCTATGCCTGTGTCATCATTTGTGGTTGTCTCAGACTCCCTTAGTGCTTTACAGGCTATACAAAAATTTTATACACCTCACCCCTTAGTCCTCCGTATCCAACTTTGGCTACGCCACATCTTTACCAAGCATAAAGATATTGTTTTTTGTTGGGTCCCTGGTCATGTTGACGTACAGGGCAATGAACAGGCAGACACTGCTGCGCGGTCAGCAGTACATGACCTACCAGTTTCTTAGAGGTATTCCATTTACGGACTATTTTGCTGCAATATCTTTCCACCTTCACACCCGTTGGCAACAACGTTGGTCTACTATGCTCGGCAACAAACTTCAATCTATTAAACCGAGTATAGGTTACTGGCCGTCTTCTTATCACCAGTGTCGAGGTTGGGAGACTACTCTCTCCCGTCTTCGCATTGGCCATACTCGTCTTACTCATGGATATCTCGTGGAGAGGCGTCTTGCTCCTCTCTGTGAGAATTGCCAAGCTCCATTATCAGTCAGCCACATTCTGTTGGACTGCCCACTTTATCAACGAGCACGCAGAATTTACCTCTGTCGTCGTCTTCGCTCCGCTGCTCTCTCTTTACCTTCCCTTCTCGCTGATGGACCCACCTTTCATCTGGACACTCTCATTGACTTTTTGACAAAAACTGACTGCACAAATTCTGATACCTTCAGCCCTTTCTACTTCAATCTCTTGCTACCCTCTACCCCCGTACTATCCCCTACCCCGCTGTTTTCTGTAACCTGCTGATCATCCCTCCTCCCTTCTGCCATCCAATACCCTCGCTTCCTTCCCTACCCTGCAGCCCTGTATAGCCCTTGTGGCTTAGCGCTTCTTTTTGATTATAATAATAATAATTAAAGTACACCAAAAATGAAAGAAATCGGACCATAAATAACGGAGTTCACTTCTTAGCCATTAGCCTCCCCTTAGCAGTATATTTTTTGTATGGTTTTTATGGATTTGTCAGTTAAAAATAGGAAAGGAGAGTTATTAAATGGAGAGTTAGAGGTATTTGGAAGATGGAGGGAATATTTTGAGGAATTGTTAAATGTTGATGAAGATAGGGAAGCTGTGATTTCGTGTATAGGACAAGGAGGAATAACATCTTGTAGGAGTGAGGAAGAGCCAGTTGTGAGTGTGGGGGAAGTTCGTGAGGCAGTAGGTAAAATGAAAGGGGGTAAGGCAGCCGGGATTGATGGGATAAAGATAGAAATGTTAAAAGCAGGTGGGGATATAGTTTTGGAGTGGTTGGTGCAATTATTTAATAAATGTATGGAAGAGGGTAAGGTACCTAGGGATTGGCAGAGAGCATGCATAGTTCCTTTGTATAAAGGCAAAGGGGATAAAAGAGAGTGCAAAAATTATAGGGGGATAAGTCTGCTGAGTATACCTGGTAGTGTATGGTAGTTATTATTGAAAGAATTAAGAGTAAGACGGAGAATAGGATAGATGAACAAGGAGGCTTCAGGAAAGGTAGGGGGTGTGTGGACCAGGTGTTTACAGTGAAACATATAAGTGAACAGTATTTAGATAAGGTTAAAGAGGTCTTTGTGGCATTTATGGATTTGGAAAAGGCGTATGACAGGGTGGATAGGGGGGCAATGTGGCAGATGTTGCAAGTGTATGGTGTAGGAGGTAGGTTACTGAAAGCAGTGAAGAGTTTTTACGAGGATAGTGAGGCTCAAGT
>NC_091315.1:21186818-21259318 GCF_038502225.1 Cherax quadricarinatus
TGGCCTGGTATGGTAGCCTAACTAGCTACCATACATACCACTCTTGATTTCTTACAATAAATACTAATTGTCTCACCATAGATTAAGACTACAAATATTTTAAGGTGAGTAATGAGTGTACTATATGTATATTTTACTTTTTTATTGTTTTTTAATGCCTAGTTCTATTGCTAACTTAATATATGTTATCTAGTATTTATATGCATTTATAAGTGGAAAAAAGGGATGTTTCAATTTATGGCAATTTCCGCTCTACGGCGGTAGCCTGGAACCTAACCTGCTGTATAAGTGGGGCCCTACTGTACATGAAAGTGGGAAATAGAGTAATAAAGATGGGAACTGTTTGGTCACATCCTTGATTTAAACACAGAAATAATGAAATAAAAAAAATGCAGTAAGAAGGTGAAAGATAATCCATATGAAATTAGAGAGTGTCATAAGTTTGATAAGAAAACATAGATCTTGCATCAGTGGCTCAATTCTTTTTCACTCCATTTCCAGCATACATAATAAATATTACTAATAGTGTAACTAAGTTGATAATTTCAAGAGGGAAATAATAAACTTCTTCACATGCTACATGAGCATTTGGGATAATCCAGATGTTACTGTAAAAGCATAGCTCTAGGCTAGCTAAGCATTATTTGATGGTTAGTGTTTTTGGATTAAATGCAATTATCAGGGAAGCTTACAAAGTATAGTAGTTTATATATTAAATTTTGAAAACCTTTTATACTGTGTAATAAGATATTTATGCTTTATATTATAGGCTTTGGAAGTGATGGTGTGGTGAGATTGGTTTTGTGTGATCACCTGTTTCACTTGGCATGTGTCAGACAAATGGTAAAAAATTCACCTCAGTATCTGGAGTGCCCAAATTGTAAGACCCTACATGGGGAGAAACACGGGAACCAGCCCAATGGTCACATGAATGTTACCACTGTGTCACACTCCCTTCCTGGTTATCCAAATTGTGGTACTATACAAATTACATACAAGTAAGTGCATGTTGATTAGAAAATCATACACATGTTTTATTTAATGGATTATAATATACAGTAGAGTATATCAGGCTTCAGAAAACAAGTTCTTCACTTGCATCTTAAAATATTGTATAATTTTGAGAAAATCACTTGTATATGGAAATGTACCTAGAGCTTTTATGCTGCATGTTTTTTTTTAGAAAGTTATTTGCTCCTTTATTTAAACAATAATTTCCACTAATTCTTCATATTCATTTTGTAGCATTAGCAGTGGTATACAGGGTCCAGATCATCCACGACCTGGTCGACCATACCATGCCATTGGTTTTCCTCGCATGGCATACTTACCCAATAATCAGAAGGGCAAGACGGTATGTTAATTGACATTTCTCATGAAGTCTGATAAACAGTTGTAATGCAGTATTCAAGAGACAATATATTATAGCAGTTAGCCAGAGGTCTAGAGAAGCAAAATACATTGCTTATACTCTAAACGATAAGTAGCAGTGTAGTATTCTGGTGAATCATAATAACTGAGATATAAATTCTCTTGTGGAAAAACATCTAGGGAATTAGTGGTGAAGACTTTGCTATTTGGGTCACCTTGCCTTAATGGGTGACAACCTATAAAAATACAGTGGAACCTCTGCTTATGAGTTTAATCCATTTCATGACCTTGCTTGCAACTGGATTTCCTCATTTGCAGAGTCAATTTTCCTCATTTAAATTAATTGAAATGGAATTAATTTGTTCCAGTGGAATTCCAGGCACAAGAAAATACTTTAATAATTTCCTTAATATCAACTCTACAACTTATTTATCTATCACAATTCATGTAATATGACATAATAAACAATATTAATAACATAGAAACATGATATATACACTAGAATGACTAAAATACATGTCATTAGGTATGTGGCTAGTGGTGGTGACAGCAGCCATTGTTGTTGGAGTTTATAGGGGCACCACAGTGGCCATTGCTGCTCCTGACTACATGTGTAGAGAACCTAGGATAACCCAAAAAAGTCAGACAGAGTGACTTATAAGTGCTTCACTCTTAATTCTTCACTTAATTGCTACACTCTTAATGCTTCACTTAATTGCTACACTCTTAATGCTTCACTTAATTGCTACACTCTTAATGCTTCACTTAATTGCTACACTTAATTGCTACACTCTTAATGCTTCACTTAATTGCTACACTCTTAATGCTTCACTTAATTGCTACACTCTTAATGCTACACTTAATTGCTACATTCTTAATGCTACACTTAATTGCTACACTTAATTGCTACATTCTTAATGCTACACTTAATTGCCACATTCTTAATGCTACACTTAATTGCTACACTTAATTGCTACATTCTTAATGCTACATTTAATTGCTACATTCTTAATGCTACACTTAGTTGCTACATTCTTAATGCTACACTTAATTGCTACATTCTTAATGTTACACTTAATTGCTACATTCTTAATGCTACACTTAATTGCTACATTCTTAATGCTACACTTAATTGCCACATTCTTAATGCTACACTTAATTGCTACACTTAATTGCTACATTCTTAATGCTACATTTAATTGCTACATTCTTAATGCTACACTTAATTGCTACACTCTTAATGCTTCACTTAATTGCTACACTCTTAATGCTTCACTTAATTGCTACACTCTTAATGCTACACTTAATTGCCACATTCTTAATGCTACACTTAATTGCTACACTTAATTGCTACATTCTTAATGCTACACTTAGTTGCTACATTCTTAATGCTACACTTAATTGCTACATTCTTAATGTTACACTTAATTGCTACACTCATAATGCTACACTTTGCCACTGCTGCTTCATGTCTGCCACTGCTACCTCATGATGTCTGCCATTACTACCTCGTGATGTCTACCACTGCTACCTCATGAAGTCTGCCACTGCTACTTCATGATGTCTGCCAAAGCTGCTTCATGTTGTCTGCCACTGTTGCTTCATGTTGTCTGCCACTGCTACTTCATGATGTCTGCCACTGCTGCTTCATGTTGTCTGCCACTGTTGCTTCATGTTGTCTGTCACTGCTGCTTCATGTTGTCTGCCACTGCTGCCTCACATTGTCTGTCACTGCTGCTTCATTTTATCTGTCACTGCTGCTTCATTTTGTCTGTCACTGCTGCTTCATGTTGTCTGCCACTGCTACCTCATGATGTCTACCACTGATGTCGCCAAAGAATCAAACATTTATGCTATTTTGAGCTCAATTTCAAGGTACTTTTCATCGTGAAACCAATTAAAATCATATTTATTTTTGTAGTATATCTTCCATTCTATCACATGAGACCAAGTAAAACGAGAATACAACCATACAAATGATACGAAAATATACCACTTAGGGGAGGCTAATGGCAGAGAAATGAACTGTTATTTATGGTCTGATTTCTTTCATTTTTGGTATACGTTAAGACGCATCTTTTCATCATACATTGCCCAAGTTTCAATAAGATAGTCCAACAAACAACTGATATCCAATTCCCTAGATCAAGAGCAAGAGCCCCCTCACCAGTGTCAATTAACCTCCCTTGAGGCCCACTCGCATCTGGAAATTTTGCTCGCGTCTGGAAGCAAAAAATCAACCGAGCAGCTGGTCATGTCTGGGAAAAACTCGCACATGGATCCACTCGTAAGTAGAGGTTCCACTGTACATCATGCTATATCTCTTCTGCCATTGGTAAATAAAGGTAGACTTTTCCAGCAAAAGGAAAAAGTATCACATAGTTCACAGCAATGCCCTACAGCCCATAGCATTTTTTTTATAATTTAATTTTGTGGGGTTAAATTGCTGGGGCTTTCTGACTTAAGCAACATCAGAGGAGTTAATTCAAGGTGACAGGGTTCTGAGTTACTTGTTTGCAAAATATTAAGGTTGTACTATAGTATTTTAAGTTACTTTTAATTCACCTTTATTAGAATTATGGTGTTCACTAAATAACCTGCCTTTTTTTCTTTTTCTTTGCCCCATTTTGGTATTGAAATTCATTTACTATTTATTTGCCAGAAGCAAGGGGCTAGTAATCTCTTCTCCTGTATACATTACTAAATTTAAAAAGAGAAACTTTTGTTTTTCTTTTTGGGCCACTCTGCCATGGTGGGATATGGCTGGTGCGTTGAAAGAAAGAAAGACATACGTACTTTATTTGGTTCTTCATGTAGACATGCAATTTTTACTACTCAGAGGTTGTAGTTTTCTCTCTCTAGCTTCTTGGCACTTCTGAATTCTTACATTACAGTAGACCGTTGATTAAAACAGTTTCTCCATTAATTTATTATCAAATTGCGGCATATTTTTGTTTTACACTTTGTAAAATTCAATTTAAATGGTTCTGCTTCTTAGTAGGGAAAAAATTTTAGTGCTGCAAGCTGGATGGCAGGGATCTTCCCTTCTGTGTAGTGAGTGCACGCCAGCAGTCTGCCTGTGGGTCAAGTCATTGTCTTTCACAGGGGAGGCCCTAGTTTCCTACCCTGCTACCTCCGTACCATTGCTCGGTATATACGCATCCAGCACAGTACCCAGCATTGTCCATGAATCGGGTTTTGGTCTTTTCATTACCATACATTGCATCTGGCAAGGAACCATTGCACCCAGGAGGCATGCAAGTATGCAGGAAGTGGCAAGACAAAGTAAAAAAGTTCAAGTCTTGGAGTTAAGAAGAAAATCGAGATATTAGATAAGCTTAAATGTGGTACCTGTGTGGTGGACATGGCAAGAGCTTATAGCCTTAATGAAGCATCTGTTCATATGATTAAAAAGAGTGAAGCAAATGTATGGGCTTGTGCAATGAATAACCCAGGCTGTCGTCTGATTTACTGACTTGACTGACCTACTGACTTGATTGATTTACTGAATGACTTGACTGATTTACTGAATGACTTACTGACTGACCTGATTTACTGACTTGACTGATTTACCAAATGACCTGATTACTGATTTTCTGAATGACTTGGCTGATTTACTGAATGACTTACTGATTTACAGATTTTCTGAATGACTTGACTGATTTACTGAATGACTAACTTATTGACTGACCTGACTACTAATTTTGTGAATGACTTGACTGACCTAACTTGAGTGATTTACTGACTTGACCGATTGATTTACTGAATGACTTACTTGACTGACTGACCTACTGACTTGACTGATTTACTGAATGACTTGGCTGATTTAATGACTTGACTGATTAACTGACTTGGCTGATTTACTGGCTTACTGACTTACTGATTTACTGAATGACTTGACTGACTGAATTGAATGACTGTACTGACTTGATTGACTGACCTGCTGACTCACTTGATTGGACTGACTGACTGACTGACTGGACTACCATCCACCCCATCCCAGATGGACCTCAGCATGCCTCTCCACTCCCTCCTTCATAATCACTGACAAACACCAGCAACCACAGTTTAAGGTAAGATTATTTCTGTTGCATTTGTAGCCTTGAACTACAGAAAAAAAATATACATAATGACAATGAACAACAATTGCATTATCATTTTTATTTGTGTAAGATTTGGAGACATAAAAAAAAAAAAAAAAGCTGTTTGGCTTTTTTGGGGGGTCTTGGGAACGTAACCCTATTTTTCCCTCAAGTTCTTCAGTTCCTTTAACACGGATTTGTCTAACACTGCATTTTCAGGAACCTAACTACCATCTTAATCAATGGTCTACTGTATATTGTGTGAAAGGACACTTTTTTTTTTACAGCTCAGAACATATATTAACCCATAAACAGTCCAAACGTATATATACTTTCTTACCACTAGTGCCCCAAACGTATTGTACATTTTATTTTTCCTTCCTTCAAATTTCTCACGATTGGCCTGAGATGCCTTTTCAGCATAGAATGGGTCTTAACACTCAGTGTGCACTTTATTAAAAAAATCTGGGACCTTGTGGGAACACCAGTTTAAATGAGCACCAGCTAGACCAAACAGCACAGCAAACACCTGGGATTCACTGATTTCATGTAATATTAACTCTCCCATTTTAAGAGGAAAGTGATTTTGACCCTGAGTTTAATGGCTTTGAGGTGGATGTAGCCATAAGTGGTCGAGGAAATATCATAAAACCTCGATAATAATCCATGTGCAATATTTGTGCAACACCCTTTCAGAATGTCTTATGACCTATGCCCTAAGTAAAGAGAAACAATTCTGAAACGTAATACTTGTTCAGCAGGCTGGCTGGCCAGCTGTGTGGCTGGCCGGCTGCTGGCAGCATGGCTCTATCTCCATTTGTCTGTCTGTATCTATATCTATCTCTGTATCTCTGTCCATCTGTCTCTGTCTATCTCTATCTGTCTCTGTCTATCTCTGTCTCACAGGTACACATAAATACAAGTATGCATAGTGTAAATTACCTAGGATAACCCAAAAAATCCAGACAGAGTTCTATACTCTGCTTGAAGATATGAGTAAATGTGATGACACAGTCTTGTGGCTCTCTGAGACGGAGAGCTAGACGGATAGACAGATAGACAGGGAGCTTGACAGATAGACAAATAGACAGACATGTTTGTGTGCCAGCAAAAACAAAGCGAGGGTGACGCTCATCAAATGTCACCTATTACCTTACGTTATCTCATCTTATCACTTCATTGTCAGGGGTGAACTGAGGCTTGTTTTACATGCTTCAAGGGAAGAAGAAGAAGAAGAAGTAGTAGTAGAAGTAGTAGTAGAAGTAAATAAATAACAAAAAGGCACAATACCATGACTGGAACGATACACAAACAATCCGCACATAAAAGAGAGAAGCCCACGACGACGTTTCGGTCCGGCTTGGACCATTGACAAAGTCACACTAACCAGAGGTGGAGCAGGACGGCTATATATAGGCAGGAAGAGGTGGTGGTGGTAGTAGTAGTAGTAGTAGTACAAGAATTGTATATAATACTGACAAGATGAAATTAAGACACATGCACAACACCCGGGCATCCCCACCGTAGACATTTCGCCATCCAGCCAGCCACTGGATGGCGAAACGTCCACAACAAAGACAACCAGACGCTGCACATGTGTCTCAATTTCATCAGTAGTTGTAGTAGTAGTAGAAGAAGAGGTAGTAGTAGTGGTAGTGGTAGAAGTGGGAAATAAGGATGACGAGCCAGTCAAATACAAAGGAAAGGGAGCACTGCAAGAGAGCTAGGTGCCCACAGAGGGAGAGCAAGCGCACAGAGGTGCGTGAAAGGGAAAGTGGTGAAATAAATGAAGAAGGAACAGAAACACGAGACAGGAGAGAGAAAGACAACCCAGAGGAGAAAAGGAAAGAGGAAAGGGGAAGAGGAAGAAGAAAAAGAAAAAGAAAAAATGAGGATTCAGGTTAAGTCATGGGTGTTCTGAAGTTTGGAGCATTTTACAATGTAGTGGGAGAGGAAGGCATCTACAGAGACGAAGCCAAGGCTAAGGTTCATACAAGGAAAGTTGTGTATTAGAGAGGATTCAACTAGACGGCGACTGTTCGAGTTGGAAGTAGGTAAGACAGTTTTAGCAGAAGAGCAGTCAATAGGATGGCTATGATCTCTGACGTGACAGAAAAGAGCATTGTTAGTGTCGGCAAGCCTAACACTATTTTTGTGCTCCCTAAGTCTGTCAGAAAGAGATAGACCAGTTTCTCCGAAGTATTGAAGAGGACAGGAGGAGCAAGAAATAGAGTAGACACCAGGAACATCTGTAGAGGGAGGAGAGGTATGAACGAGATTAGTGCGAAGAGTGTTAGTCTGGCGGAAGGTAAGCTTGATGTCTAAGGGACGGAGAGAATTGTTGAGATTAGAAAGACCGGAAATGTAGGGAAGGCAGAGGATAGAAGAGTTCCCATGAGTAGAGAGTTTGGGAGAGAAGAAATTGCATTTAGCACGTGAGAGGGCAGAGTCTATGAAATGGGAAGGGTAGCCAAGATGGGAGAACGAATTATGAAGAGTGGAAATTTCTGCTGGAAGGAACTGAGGATCACAGATGTGGAGGGCACGGAGAAAGAGGGAGATAAGAACACTTTTCTTGACAGGGGAAGCATGATAGGAAAAGTAGTGAATGTACATGCCACTGTGCATAGGTTTACGGTAAACGGAAAAGGAAAAACCTGTATCTGAGCGGTGGACATGGACATCAAGGAAAGGAAGCAAGGAATTAGATTCCCATTCAGCTTTAAACTTAATGGAAGGGGCAAGATTATTAAGAGCTTCAAGAAAAGGTTGGAAGAGACTGGAGTCATGAGGCCACAGAGCAAAGATGTCATCCACATAGCGGAGCCAGAGTGAAGGTTGCACATCGAGGGTAGGAAGAAGAACAGTCTCGAAGTATTCCATGTAAAGATTAGCAAGGACAGGAGAGAGAGGAGAGCCCATAGCGACACCGAAGGTTTGAGAATAATATTTCCCTTGGAAGGAAAAGGAGTTAGTCCACACAGAGGCGGATCAGATCAAGAAAGACATCAGTGGGGATAGGGAGATGAAGAAACCCTTCATGGGCCTTCTCTCTAAGGAAATCAAGGACATCATCAAGAGGGACATTGGTGAAGAGGGACTCAACGTCAAGACTAAGCATCTTACAGGTTGGGAGAGAGCGAACCCGTTCAATGAAGTCTTGAGAGTGACGGAGGTGGGCAGGAGAAAAAGCACCAAGAAAGGGAGTGAGGGTTTTGGCCAGCCAAGAAGCAAGAGAATAAGAGACAGAGTCTAGAGGATATGATAGGACGAAGAGGAATATCAGGTTTATGAGTTTTGGAAAGGCCATAGAAATAGGGAAGAGAGGGACAGATGACACGAAACCGTTGAACAAGGTCAAAGTCAGGAGGACAGAGGTTGGAGAGAGTCCTTAGTTTTTTGTTGAAAGTTCTCTTGATGCGATCAAGAGGGTTGGAAACGAGAGGAGTGTAGGTGCGTGAGTCAGAGAGCAAGACATCAGCTTTACGGAGGTAATCCTCGCGATCAAGGATAACTACCGAATTACCTTTGTCAGAAGATAGTATGACAATGTTAGTGTTGGATTTAAGAGAAGAAAGGGCAAGTTGGTAACGGCGTGGAAGGTGGTGATTCTTAGAAAACAGACTGACAAGAGCAGGAAGGAGAGCACCACAAAAAGTGGACAAATCAGGAAGATTACGGAAGCGAGATTGACGAAAGGAATCAAAAGAGCTAATCAGGGAAATACCAGCGCGAGGAGTAGGCGAAGTGGCAAAGGAAAGGCCAAAACCAAGAAGTTCAAGCTCATACTGAGAGAGAGAGAGACAGAAGACAGATTAGTAACACACTCAGTGAGGGAGAATTTAGACCAAGGGCTAGCTGAGATGAGACGTTGAAGTTTATTTTGTAGTTTGGAAGAATGAATTTGTGCATTCAGGCGAGCAGTGTCAAAGGCAATGGTAGAGAGAAGGTTACAGAGATCCTGTGGTAGAGCCGCAAAGAGAGCACGTTGACGTTGACGGAAAGTAAAGAAGGCATCTTCAACCTGTGATTTAGTAGAAAGAATGAGCTGTTGAAGTAGGAAACGGGCATGATCAGGAAAGGGAGTGCCCAGTGGGTTGGTTTTCAGGAAGTGGGTGAAGGAAGGTGGGAGAACTTTTTCAGCAAGATAGTCACGTAAGAAGCGAAGCTGATTCTTACGACGCCTGGTAGCAATAAGAGCAGCCTCATAAGATCGAAAGAGGTGTTTAAAAGAGGGAAGAACATTAAAAAAGCTGGAGAGAATATGACGCTTAACTGCGGGATCCATAAATAACAAAAAGGCACAATACCGTGACTGGAACGATACACAAACAACCCGCACATAAAAGAGAGAAGCCCACGACGACGTTTCAGTCCGACTTGGACCATTGACAAAGTCACACTAACCAGAGGTGGAGCAGGACGGCTATATACAGTGGACCCCCGCATAGCGACCTTAATCCGTGCAAGAGGGCTGATCGTTATGCAAAATGTTCGGTATGCGAATGAATTTTCCCCATAAGAAATAATGGAAATCAAATTAATCCGTGCAAGACACCCAAAAGTATGAAAAAAAAATTTTTACCACATGAAATATACATTTTCCTACACACAAAGAGAAGGATACATGCACAATAGTAAAGTAGTACATGCACAATATATATTGTGCATGTACTACTCTACTAAATGAAGAATAAATGACACTTACCTTTATTGAAGATGCAGCAATGACTGATAAGACACTGTGTCCTGGGAGTGCCTTTTCCTCCTGAGTACTGTAGGTCCTGTTTGGCATTTTCTTCCAGAACAGGCCTTATCACACTGTGTATGCCACTACGATTCTTAAATCTCTCAGACCAACCTTTGCTGGCTTTAAATTCACCAATATGAGCACTAGTTCCAGGCATTTTTCCCTGTTCACCTGGGTGTTAGTCGACTGGTGTGGGTTGCATCCTGGGAGACAAGATTAAGGACCCCAATGGAAATAAGTTAGACAGTCTTCGATGACACTGACTTTTTTGGGTTATCCTGGGTGGCAAATCCTCTGGGGTTAATTGTTTCTTGGTATTCTCAATAAGCCACACCAACAACGGTGCTACAGCAGCAGCAGCAGCTGACGGTGGTACAGCAGCAACAGACGATGCTACAGCAGCAACAGACAATGCTACAGCAGCAGCAGACGATGCTACAGCAGCAACAGACGATGCTACAGCAGCAGCAGACGATGCTACAGCAGCAGCAGACGATGCTACAGCAGCAACAGACGATGCTACAGCAGCAGCAGACGATGCTACAGCAGCAGCAGACGATGCTACAGCAGCAGCAGACGATGCTACAGCAGCAACAAACGATGCTACAGCAGCAACAGACGATGCTACAGCAGCAACAGACGATGCTACAGCAGCAGCAGACGATGCTACAGCAGCAGCAGACGATGCTACAGCAGCAGCAGACGATGCTACAGCAGCAGCAGACGATGCTACAGCAGCAACAGACGATGCTACAGCAGCAGCAGACGATGCTACAGCAGCAACAGATGATGCTACAGCAGCAGCAGACGATGCTACAGCAGCAGCAGACGATGCTACAGCAGCAGCAGACGGTACTACAGCAGCAGCAGCAGCTGATGGTGGTACAACAGCAGCAGCAGCTGACAGTGCAGCAGCAGTTGACGGTGGTACAGCAGCAGCTGTACCACCAATAGTAGCGATGGTTGATTGGGGTTTATTATACAACCTGGCCAGCTCGGAGACACGCACTCCACTTTCATACTTATCAATGATCTTTTTCTTCATCTCTATAGTAATTCTCACCCTTATTGCTGTAGGGTTGGCACTAGAAGCTTTCTTGGGGCCCATGGTCACTTATTTTCCAGAAAAAATCACCAAAAACACTGTAATAATACGAAATGTTCCGATTGTATGCTTGGATGTTACCGCGGAGGCTGGCTGGTAAACAATGCCACCGGCGGAACATGTGAGCGTGGCTCAGGCCACACATTGGATGCGTCTTGGACGAAGGGCGGTGAGCAGGTTTTTGGGCGGTATGCGAGGCAAAATTTTTGCGAAAACGAACGGTACGCGGATTGTACGGTATGCGATGCGTACGGTATGCGGGGGTCCATTGTATAGGCAGGAAGAGGTGGTGGTAGTAGTAGTAGTAGTAGTAGTAGAAGAATTGTATATAATACCGACAAGATGAAATTAAGACACATGCACAACACCCGGGCATCCCCATCGTAGACGTTTCACCATCCAGCCAGCCACTGGATGGTAATTCGGTAGTTATCCTTGATCGCGAGGATTACCTCCGTAAAGCTGATGTCTTGCTCTCTGACTCACGCACCTACACTCCTCTCGTTTCCAACCCTCTTGATCGCATCAAGAGAACTTTCAACAAAAAACTAAGGACTCTCTCCGACCTCTGTCCTCCTGACTTTGACCTTGTTCAATGGTTTCGTGTCATCTGTCCCTCTCTTCCCTATTTCTATGGCCTTTCCAAAACTCATAAACCTGATATTGGTCTTCGTCCTATCATATCCTCTAGAGGTTCTGTCTCTTATTCTCTTGCTTCTTGGCTGGCCTAAACCCTCACTCCCTTTCTTGGTACTTTTTCTCCTGCCCATCTCCGTCACTCTCAAGACTTCATTGAACGGGTTCGCTCTCTCCCAACCTGTAAGATGCTTAGTCTTGACGTTGAGTCCCTCTTCGCCAATGTCCCTCTTGATGATGTCCTTGATTTCCTTAGAGAGAAGGCCCATGAAGGGTTTCTTCATCTCCCTATCCCCACTGATGTCTTTCTTGATCTGATTTGCCTCTGTGTGGTCTCTAACTCCTTTTCCTTCCAAGGGAAATATTATTCTCAAACCTTCGGTGTCGCTATGGGCTCTCCTCTCTCGCCTGTCCTTGCTAATCTTTACATGGAATACTTCGAGACTGTTCTTCTTCCTACCCTCAATGTGCAACCTTCACTCTGGCTCCGCTATGTGGATGACATCTTTGCTCTGTGGCCTCATGACCCAGTCTCTTCCAACCTTTTCTTGAAGCTCTTAATAATCTTGCCCCTTCCATTAAGTTTAAAGCTGAATGGGAATCTAATTCCTTGCTTCCTTTCCTTGATGTCCATGTCCACCGCTCAGATACAGGTTTTTCCTTTTCCGTTTACCGTAAACCTATGCACAATGGCATGTACATTCACTACTTTTCCTATCATGCTTCCCCTGTCAAGAAAAGTGTTCTTATCTCCCTCTTTCTCCGTGCCCTCCGCATCTGTGATCCTCAGTTCCTTCCAGCAGAAATTTCCACTCTTCATAATTCGTTCTCCCGTCTTGGCTACCCTTCCCATTTCATAGACTCTGCCCTTTCACGTGCTAAATGCAATTTCTTCTCTCCCAAACACTCTACTCATGGGAACTCTTCTATCCTCTGCCTTCCCTACATTTCCGGTCTTTCTAATCTCAACAATTCTCTCTGTCCCTTAGACATCAAGCTTACCTTCCGCCAGACTAACACTCTTCGCACTAATCTTGTTCATACCTCTCCTCCCTCTACAGATGTTCCTGGTGTCTACTCTATTTCTTGCTCCTCCTGTCCTCTTCAATACTTCGGAGAAACTGGTCGATCTCTTTCTGACAGACTTAGGGAGCACAAAAATAGTGTTAGGCTTGCCGACACTAACAATGCTCTTTTCTGTCACGTCAGAGATCATAGCCATCCTATTGACTGCTCTTCTGCTAAAACTGTCTTCCCTACTTCCAACTCGAACAGTCGCCATCTAGTTGAATCCTCTCTAATACACAACTTTCCTTGTATGAACCTTAGCCCTGGCTTCGTCTCTGTAGATGCCTTCCTCTCCCACTACATTGTAAAATGCTCCAAACTTCAGAACACCCATGACTTAACCTGAATCCTCATTTTTTCTTTTTCTTCTTCCTCTTCCCCTTTCCTCTTTCCTTTTCTCCTCTGGGTTGTCTTTCTCTCTCCTGTCTCGTGTTTCTGTTCCTTCTTCATTTATTTCACCACTTTCCCTTTCATGCACCTCTGTGCGCTTGCTCTCCCTCTGTGGGCACCTAGCTCTCTGGCAGTGCTCCCTTTCCTTTGTATTTGACTGGCTCGTCATCCTTATTTCCCACTTCTACCACTACCACTACTACTACCTCTTCTTCTTCTACTACTACTACAACTACTGATGAAATTGAGACACATGTGCGGCGTCTGGTTGTCTTTGTTGTGGACGTTTCGCCATCCAGTGGCTGGCTGGATGGCAAAATGTCTACGATGGGGATGCCCGGGTGTTGTGCATGTGTCTTAATTTCATCTTGTCGGTATTATATACAATTCTTGTGCTGCTGCTGCTGCTGCTGCTGCTGCTGCTGCTGCTGCTGCTGCTGCTGCTGCTGCTGCTGCTGCTGCTGCTGCTGCCGCTGCCGCTGCCGCTGCCGCCGCCGCCGCCACTACCACTACCACTACCACCACCACCTCTTCCTGCCTATATATAGCCGTCCTGCTCCATCTCTGGTTAGTGTGACTTTGTCAATGGTCCAAGTCGGACCGAAACGTCGTCGTGGGCTTCTCTCTTTTATGTGCGGGTTGTTTGTGTATAGTAGTAGAAGTAGTAGTAGTACCACCACCACCACTACTACTACTACTACTACTACTGCTACTACTACCACCACTACTACTACCACCACTACTACTACCACTACCACTACCACCACCACTACTACTCCTATTACTACTACTACTGCTGCCATGACTACTACCGCCACTACTACCACTTCTTCTTCATCTTATATACTCCCACGTGTCCAAAACATTGCTGGGACATATAAATACTTTGTATATATTCCAAGACAATGGTAAATGGCCAAGACAGGTGTAATTGTTCACCTGTCAGTTTGTTTGTGACAATTTGAGTACAATTTCAGTACCTAATACTAGTGTCAGAACAAAGATTGGTTATGAAATGACAAGAACTACTATAAATTGTAATTATCAGAACATAAAAATTATATGAATAATATGAAAAAGAGAAAAAAAAGTATATCGGCAACACTTCTGCAAGCGGCAGGACTTGAGGTTGCCATCAGGTGAGCATCCAGTGCCAACTTCTCGGCTTCATGTCTCTGTAAGTACTGACCCTAATTTTTTTTTTTTAGCCTATAACACTTAGAAAAATGTGCTCTTTATTTCCATAAAAAAAAAAGACTTTTTTGTTTTTCAAAATATTCGGGGCACTGGGGTAGTGGACGTATGTATACGTTTGGACCACTTACTGGTTAAATGTCCAGAACTGTACATAAATTATACTGTACATACAGTGTCAGGTTGTAAGTGGTATAGTGATACAGACTTTAGACAGGAACACAAGTGCCCTTATCCACAGTTTGTTGGTATTACTGTACCATTTACAGTCTGATGTACATATTATAGAGTACAGTGAGCCCTCCATAAAAGGGATTAACCCTTTCAGGGTTTCGGCCGTACTAGTACAGCATACGCACCAGGGTTTTTGACGTACTAGTATGCCTAAATTCTAGCGCCCTCAAATCTAGTGAGAGAAAGCTGGTAGGCCTACATATGAAAGAATGGGTCTATGTGGTCAGTGTGCGCAGTATAAAAAAAATCCTGCAGCACACAGTGCGTAATGAGAAAAAAAAAAATCTTTGATCGTGTTTTTGTATTACAACAGCGACTTTGCACTGTATTTTCGTATGGTATTTATTGTTGTATTCTAGTTTTCCTGGTCTCATTTTATAGAATGGAAGACATATTACAGAAATTGAGATGATTTTGACTGGTTTTACAAAGAAAACTACCTTGAAATTGCGCTCAAAGTAGCAGAAATGTTCGATTTTTACCAAAGTTCAAAAGTAAACAAATCATGCTATGCGTCCAATACACGTCAACTGGTGAGTCTAATATTCTTTCACAAGTGCGCTGATAATATTTATACCATTTCAACACCAATGCAGTAGTCTGCATAACAGTAAATCTTCTATTTTTTTTTTGTGAGAATAAAAATTCAAAGTGGAAAGCAAAAGAATGTAAGAGGGGCATGGGGATGTGACTAATGAACAGAGGAAATTTTATTTTAGTGCCAGGAATGTCTTTCTTGTTTATTCTGGACCCTATTCAGAAATTGGCATCTTTTGAAATTTGTGTGAAATTGGCAAAAATTGCTAAATTCTGACCACTGTTTTGGACCGTTGAAATCGGTAAATGGGTGGTTTCTTGTACTCATTCGATAGAAAAAATGGAGTTCTAGTGAAATAGTTTTGATTTTTGTCGACAAGCACACTGGAATTGGCCGAAAATAGGGCTCAAAGTGGGCAAAATCACCGATACGTAAACATTGTCAAGACCGCTAACTTTGCAAGAGCATAATTCTGTAAGTTTTCCAACAAATTTCATACTATTGGTGTCATTACGATTGGGAAAAGATTCTCTTATCTTTTCATAAGAAAAAAATCATTTTTTTTTTTTAAATTTGGCCGACCCTGAAAACAAGTCTCTGAGAGGGCCTGTCGACCCTGAAAGGGTTAATAAAGAAGGGTATCCACTTCAGCTAATTTCTGTTAAGTTGAAAGTTTTGATTAAGCTGATTACATCTACTTAACCAGTCAGCTACAGGATATAGACAAATGCCCAATAAAATAAGACAGTCCACTGTATTGATGGACTTGCACATACTAAGAATAAACTATAGTACAGTGCAGTCAAACCATACCCGCGGTCAGAGAGTCTCAAAACTCCAGCCTGTCGCGTTAGCCACTAGACCAGCTAACCACAATAAGATTCGTCCAACTAGGTATATTTCTACACCATAGGAAGGTTAGCACAGGCACCACTGTGACCACAAATGCAAGTTTTTACAGATGAATCTCCAGCTAGCGTGGCCGTGATGAACTCTAGCTCAAGTCCCTTCACTGCCGTCAACATGACTTACGAAATCGTAATGACGCGATTGCAAACAAACCATACCCCGGCCGAGATTGAACCCGCAGTCAGAGAGTCTCAAAACTCCAGCCCGTCGCGTTAGCCACTAGACCAGCTAGCCACAATAAGATTTGTCCAACTAGGTATATTTCTACACCATAGGAAGGTTAGCACAGGCACCACTGTGACCACAAATGCAAGTACAGTGCAGTGTTACACCACAGTACCATAAAATACACTTGTACATTTACCTGAAAAAAAAAATGAGTTAAAAGGACAGTGGACTCTCAAATTTCATGATTAATCCATTCCAGAGAGTCTGCTGAAAGTCGAAATTCATGAATGACGAAACCATATTCCCCATAAGAAATAATGAAATCCAGTTAATCTGTTCCAGACACCCAAAAATATTTTTTTTTTTTTTTTTCAAATTAAATAAAGATTTACATACAGAAAACAATGAGAAATCAACCACATAAATATGTAAAATAATAATAATATTACACCACCTTCTGGGTGGATGGGAGAGGAAGAAGGTACACTATTGTTTGGAAGGAGAATCCCCTTCCATAAAGACTTCAGGTACCAAGTCCTTTTCTGGAATTACTTCCCTTCTTTGTTTTTTAATGGCACTGAGACCAGCTTGAGAGTCACTGGACCCCTGTCGCAAAAAATATCTGTCCAGAGAGCCCTGTTTCTGGCGTCTCTTTAAGATTTCCATAAAATGGGACACAACTTTGGCATTGTACATGTTGCCAACATGGCCTGCAACAGCTTTGTCAGGGTGAAATTCATCTATAAATGTTTGCACTTCAGTCCACTTTGAACAAGTGTCCTTAATCTTTGAAGAAGGCACCTTCTTCCATCTCTCTTCCTCCCCCTCTGAAGCAATTTCCTGAGCTGTGGTCTGTTGCTGTTGTAGATGAAGGTCTTGCAGCTCTGTAGTGGTTAGCTTTTCATCGTGGTCCTCCACCAACTCTTCCACATCCTCGAAACTCACATCCAACTCCATGGAATTCCCCAATGCCACAATACTTTCCACAACTGGCATAGGCTCCTTAGGGTAAGCCCCAAACCCTTCAAAAACCCTCTCTTGTACACATTATGGCCACAGTTTTCTCCAAGCAAAGTTCAAAGTACTGGAAATCACTCCCTCCCAA
The DNA here is from genome assembly GCF_038502225.1 of Cherax quadricarinatus. Taxonomy (NCBI): domain Eukaryota; kingdom Metazoa; phylum Arthropoda; class Malacostraca; order Decapoda; family Parastacidae; genus Cherax; species Cherax quadricarinatus. Next base: position 21,204,369 of record NC_091315.1, read on the forward strand.
GCCTTACCCATAAGGTTTATGCAATGGAGGATATTTAAGTGATCTTTCCAGAACTCTTAGGGTCAATTCAGTGTCTGAGGTCACTTGAAAGCACTTTTGAAACACTGCTTTGGTGTACAGTTTTTTGAAGTTTGAAATGACCTGCTGGTCCATGGGCTGGAGGAGAGGAGTGGTATTAGGGGGCAAGAACTTCACTGTGATAAAATGAATCTCCTGCACCATTTGCTCTTCCAAGTCTGGAGGATGAGTAGGAGCATTGTCCATTACCAGGAGGCTCACACTGGAACCAAACACTTCATTAAACCAATCAAGGAAAATGTCCCTCATGACCCGTGCCTTACTGTTTGCCTTCCACATCACACACAGTTTACTCTTGGCGACACTGTTTTTCTTGAACACTCTGGGATTTTCAGAGTGATACACCAGTAACAGCTTTACTTTGCAATCCCCACTAACATTACTACAAAACATGAGAGTTAGCCTGTCTTTCATAGGTTTGTGTCCTGGCAGTGCCATTGCCTCCTGCATGATGTAGGTCTTCTTTGGCATTTTCTTCCAAAACAGGCCTTTTTTTGTCACAATTGAACATTTGTTGGGATTTGAATTGTTCAGTCTCTATGTACCCTTGAATTCCTCAACATATTTTTTAGCCGCTTGTTTGTCAGAACCGGCAGCCTCACAGTGCACTACCACACTGTGTATGCCACTACGCTTCTTAAATCTCTCAAACGAGCCTTTACTAGCCTTAAAATCACAAACATCAGCACTTGTTGCAGGCATTTTCTTTATGAGATCATCATGCAACTGCCTTGCCTTTTCACAAATTATCGACTGCATAACACTATCCCCTACTAACTGTTTTTGGGTAATCCACACCAACAATAACCTCTCCACTTCTTCGAGGATTTACAGTCTCTTTTTTGTCAGCATATGTACCCCTTTTGCAACAACAACTTCCCTGATTTCCTTTCCTTTCGCCACGATCGAAGTGATGGTTGAGTAGTGTTTGCCATATATCCTGGCAAGCTCCGAAACACGCACTCCACTCCACTCTATTTTGTAATGATTTCTTTCTTGAATTTGATCGTGTTCCTCACTTTCTTTACCAAAGGGCCCATGGTGACATATTTAGCAGTTGCAAGCACAAGAAACAGTGGATTATTATGAAATGTATCATATGAACCTGTGGGGCGATGGTCACTCGCTGATAAACAATGGCACATTGAGTGTGAATGGTGCGGGAGACTGGCTTTGTGTGCGTGCTAACGGTGGGATGCTGGTCGGATGCGTACCAGGCAGTAGCTGAATCACAAGGCCAATCATGAACCGCAAGGCTATATTTTGCCAAAAAAAATTGCCGAAAGTCGGATTTCATGAAGGTTGCAGGCGCCGAACGGGGGGAGGGGTTCACTGTAATAATAATAATAATTTATAATAATAAGAATGAATTGCTCTGGAACACTTTAAATGTCATACGTATTTTGTATAGGTTTCGTAGCCGACATTTAAAGCACTCCAGAACTAATATTATTTTTTATTATTATTGTTATTACCATCGACATACCTTGTTCACTGAGTTTAATCATTTCTTAAGCTGCCATGATACACCAAGAATGCAAACACATACAGTGGACCCCCGCATACCGTTGGCATCACGTAATGCTAAATCCGCATACCGATACATTTTATCGCTAAGATTTTGCCTCGCATACCGCTAAAAAACCCGCTCAACGCTATTCGTCCGAGACGCGTCTAATGTGCAGCCTGAGCCAGCCTCACATGTTCCGCCGGTGGCATTGTTTACAAGCCAGCCTCCACGGTAACATCCAAGCATACAATCAGAACATTTCGTATTATTACAGCGTTTTTGGTGATTTTATCTGCAAAATAAGTGACCATGGGCCCCAAGAAAACTTCTAGTGCCAACCCTGTGGTAAAAAGGGTGAGAAATATTATCGAAATAGTATTGTGGTACCATGGTCAACTGCTGATGCTGCTGCTGCTGTAGCACTGTCAGCTGCTGCTGCTGCTGTAGCACTGTCAGCTGCTGCTGCTGTACCACTGTCAGCTGCTGCTGCTGCTGTAGTACCGTCTGCTGCTGCTTTAGCACCGTCTGCTGCTGCTGTAGCACTGTCAGCTGCTGCTGCTGCTGTAGCACCATCAGCTGCTGCTGCTGCTGTACCACCATCAGTTGCTGCTGCTGCTGCTGCTGCTGTAGTACCGTCTGCTGCTGCTGTAGCACCATCTGCTGCTGCTGTAGCACTGTCAGCTGCTGCTGCTGCACTGTCAGCTGCTTCTGCTGCTGCTGTAGCACTGTCAGCTGCTGCTGCTGTAGCACTGTCAGCTGCTGCTGCTGCTGTACCACCGTCAGCTGCTGCTGCTGCTGTAGTACCGTCTGCTGCTGCTGTAGCACCGTCTGCTGCTGCTGTAGCACTGTCAGCTGCTGCTGCTGCTGTACCACCATCAGCTGCTGCTGCTGTAGTACCGTCTTCTGCTGCTGTAGCACCATCTGCTGCTGCTGTAGCACCATCTGCTGCTGCTGTAGCACTGTCAGCTGCTGCTGCTGTAGCACTGTCAGCTGCTGCTGCTGCTGCTGCTGCTGCTGCTGCTGCTGCTGTAGCACCGTTGCTGGTGTGGCTTATTGAGAATACCAAGAAACAATTAACCCCAGAGGGTTAGCCACCCAGGATAACCCAAAAAAGTCAGTGTCATCGAAGACTGTCTAACTTATTTCCATTGGGGTCCTTAATCTTGTCTCCCAGGATGCAACTCACACCAGTCGACTAACACCCAGGTGAACAGAGAAAAATGCCTGGAACTAGTGCTCGTATTGGTGAATTTAAAGCCAGCAGAGGTTGGTTTGAGAGATTTAAGAATCGTAGTGGCATACACAGTGTGATAAGGCCTGTTCTGGAAAAAAATGCCAAACAGGACCTACAGTACTCAGGAGGAAAAGGCACTCCCAGGACACAGTGTCTCATCAGTCATTGCTGCATCTTCAATAAAGGTGTCATTTATTCTTCATTTAGTAGAGTAGTACATGCACAATATATATTGTGCATGTACTGCTCTACTATTGTGCATGTATCCTTCTCTTTGTGTTTAGGAAAATGTATATTTCATGTGGTAAAAAAAAAATTTTCATACTTTTGGGTGTCTTGCACAGATTAATTTGATTTCCATTATTTCTTATGGGGAAAATTCATTCGCATAACGATAATTTCGCATAACAATGAGCTCTCAGGAACGGATTAATATCGTTATGCGGGGGTCCACTGTATATGAACACACCAGCTAACCCCTTTACTGTGAACTTCTTTTGTACTTCTTCCACTTTCCTCTTGTTTTCCTCATGCAAGTGCTGCTGCACTTCTAACTCTATTTTCTACTATAGGATGCACAATAAAGTACAAATTTATAGACGAAATATGTAGTCTTGGAGATTGCTTGATGCTGAGAGACTCATCACTAACCCCTTGACAATGAACTTATTTTGTACTTCTTCCATTTTCCTGTTTGTTTCCCTCTTCCAAGGTGAAAAACAGGAAATTTGTATAAATATGTAGTCTTTGAAACTGTGAAAGCTAGTGTACTGAGTGGCTGTAGGAAGGAGATTCAGATGTTTGACGCTGAGACACTGCCCTGCCCATTCATGACCCAAATTCTTGTACAGTATACAATAACAACTCGTCAGAGCGCCCCTCATAACTCCGAGTTGTCAGTAAACAGGTATGTTGGTAAGTGAGGAGAGGCAGGCTGTACACACTTGAAGTCATTCTATTTTGTTCCATCCTCTCTATATGTCTAAACCACCTCAACAACCCCTCCTCAGCCCTTTGGATAGTAGTTTTGGTAATCCTGCACCTTCTCCTAATTTCCAAACTACGAATTTTCGGCATTTTATTCACACCACACATTGCTCTCAGACATGACATCTCCACAGCCTCCAGCCTTCTCCTTGTTGCAACATTCACCACCCATGTTTCACACCCATATAAGAGTGTTGGTATAACTATGCTCTCATACTCTCTCCTCTTTGCTTCCATGGACTCTTTGTCTCCACAGACTCATAAGTGCACCACTCACCTTTTTCCCCTCATCAATTCTAGGATTCACCCTATTTTTCATAGACCCATCTGCTGACACATCCACTCCTAAATATCTGAATACATTCACCTCCTCCATACTCTCTCCCTCCAATCTGATATCCAGTCTTTTGTCACCTAATTTTTTTGTTATCCTCATCATCTTTCTCTTTCCTATACTATTCACTTTTAATTTTCTTCTTTTACATACCCTACCAAACTCATCCACCAACCTCTGCAACTTCTCTTCAGAATCTCCCAAAAGCACAGTGTCATCAGCAAAGAGCAACTGCGTAAGAGTACTGTGTAAGCAGTACGTGTAGTACGGCTTACACACCAGGATTATTGACGTACTAGAACGCCTAAATTCTAGCACCTTCAAATCTAGTGAGAGAAAGCTGGTAGGCCTAGATATGAAAGAATGGGTCTGTGGTCAGTGTGCACAGTATAAAAAAACCCTGCAGCACACAGTGCATAATGAGAAAAAAAAATCTCCGACCGTGTTTTTGGTTTAAAACAGCGACTTTGCACTGTATTTTCGTATGGTATTTATGGTTGTATTCTAGTTTTCATGGTCTCATTTTATTGATTGGAAGACATATTACAGGAATTGAAATGATTTTGATTGGTTTCATAATGAAAAGTACCTTGAAATCGAGCTCAAAGTAGCAGAAATGTACAATTTTTACCAAAGTTCAAAAGTAAACAAATCATGCCAAGCGTCCAATACACGCCAGCTGGTGAGTCTAATATTCTTTCACAAGTGCGCTGATATTATTTATACCATTTCTGCACTAATGCAGTAGCCTGCATAACAGTAAGTCTTTTATTTTTGTGAGAATAAAAATTCAAAGTGGAGAGCAAAAGAAATGTAAGAGGGACCTGGGGATGTGACTAATGAACAGAGGAAATGTTATTTTAGTCCCAGGAATGTCTTTCTTGTTTATTCTGGACCCTATTGGAAATTGGCATCTTCTGAAATTTATGTGAAATTGGCAGTTTTGCCAATTTCACATAAATTTCAGAAGATGCCAATTTCACTTTATTGGATAGTTGAAATCGGTAAATGGGTGGTTTCTTGTACTCATCCGATAGACAAAATGGAGTTCTAGCAAAATAGATACGATTTTTGCCGACTAGTACACTGGAATTGGCCGAAAATAGGGCTCAAAGTGGACGAAATCACCGATTCATAAACATCGTCGAGACCACTAAATTCGCAAGATCAAATTTCATACTTTTGGTGTCATTATGATCAGGAAAAGATTCTCTATCATTTCATAAGATTTTTTTTTGTTTTTTACCCTGAGAACGAGTTTAGGAGAGGGCCTCTCGACCCTGAAAGGGTTAACCCCACACCTCTTGCCAACACCCGAGCATTCAATTCTCTTACAACCCATTCTATAAATATATTGAACAACAATGGTGACATTACATATCTTTGTCTAAGGTCTACTTTTACTGGGAAATAATCTCCCTCTCTCCTACACACTTTAACTTGAGCCTCACTTTCCTCGTAAAAGCTCTTCACAGCTTTCGGTAACCTACCTCCTATTTGCAACATCTGCCACATTGCTTCCCTATCTACCCTGTCATATGCCTTTTCCAAATCCATAAATGCCACAATAACCTCTTTACCCTTATCTAAATACTGTTCATATGTTTCACTGTAATCACTTGGTCTACATACCCCTTACCTTTCCTAAAGCCTCCTTGTTCATCTGCTATCCTACTCTCCGTCTTACTGTAATTCTTTCAATAATAACTCTACCATACACTTTACTAGGTATACTCATTAGACTTCTTTCTTTCAACAAACTGGCTGTATCCCACCAAGGCAGGGTGGCCCAAAAAGAAAAACAAAAGTTTCTCTTTTTAACTTTAGTAATGTATACAGGAGAAAGGGTTACTAGCCCCTTGCTCCCGGCATTTTAGTTGTCTCTTACAGCATGCATGGCTTACGGAGGAAGAATTCTGTTCCACTTCCCCATGGAAGCTCAGCAGACTTATTTCCCTATAATTTTTGCATTCACTTGTAGATAGTTCAGCAAATATAGTTGGCTGAGGAGATGTAGATGGCTCAGGCCTACTAGTAGATGGTTTGGGAGACTTAGACTGAGGAACAGGTTTAAAGAGTGAATCCTACTTCATTTGTTTTGCATACTGATGCTGCTTCCTTATGACAAGTTCTCTATAAGTGCAAAAGTTCTGATGATAGGCCTGCATGTCTCTGAGAGGTCATTGTATGCAGTGAGAACATCAATTGCATCGCCTGCTGATGCCTAAGTTTCTATAACTCAAAGCCTCTTGTACCCCCTCCCTCCAAACATTCTTGGGATGCATCACCCCTTCCCCATTTTCCTTCCACCCCCAGATTATACACCCTCTTCATCAGCCTATCCCTGTCCATTGTTGCTACATGCCCTAACCACCTCATCAACCCTTCCTCAGCTCTGAATTATTAGCCATCCCACATTGCCTTGTAATTAGTTTTTTCATCAAACCAGCCATATCCCACCAAGGCAGGGTGACCTAAAAAGAAAAACGAAAGTTTCTTTTTCTAAATTCAGTAATATATACAGAAGGGTTTATTATTATTATTATTATTATTATTATTATTATTATTATTATTATTATTATTATTATTATTATTATTGAGTGTCATAAAACTGTAATGTGTTTCTTAATGTATTTAATACCATGTTTCAGGTATTGAAAATGTTGAAAGAAGCTTGGCGTCGACGTCTGGTGTTTACCATTGGTACTTCTGTTACAACAGGGATTCAGGATGCAGTTACCTGGAATGAAATTCACCATAAAACTGAGTGGACTAATTTCAATGGACATGGATACCCTGATCCAAGCTATCTTGATAACACACTAAAGGAATTGGCACGGCATGGAGTTACTGAAACTACATTAGTGTAGACATTATAGTTTGTCAGATGCAGTATCATCTGTTAGTTTTTAGCAGTTCTTGTGTGCAGCTCTTTCCCTTAACCCTTTGACTGTCACGGCCGTATATGTACGTCTTACAAGGTACCGTGTTTGACGTATATATACTCATAAATTCTAGCGGCTTCAAATCAAGCAGGAGAAAGCTGATAGGCCCACATGTGAGAGAATGGGTCTGTGTGGTCAGTGTGCACCACATAAAAAAAATCCTGGAGCACGCAGTGCATAATGAGAAAAAAAAAACTCCGACCGTTTTTTTTTTATTAAAATGCCAACTTTGTGGTCTATTTTCGTATAGTATTTATGGTTGTATTCTCACTTTCTTGGTCTCATTTGATAGAATGGAAAACATTTTATAGAAATAGAGGTGATTTTGATTGATTTTACTATAAAAAGAACCTAGAAATGGAGCTCAAAGTAGAGGAAATGTTTGATTTTTGCCAGTGTTCAAAAGTAAACAAATGATGCCATTTTCCAATAAATGCCCAATTAGCCATTCTAATATGCAGTCACGAATGGGTTGATGTTATTTATACAATTATTACAGTATTGCAGTAGTCCGCATAATAGTAAGTCTTCTATTTTTTGTTTGAATAAAAATTCAAAATAGAAAGCAAGAATAATATCAGAGGGGACTGGAGATGTGACTGATGAACAAAGAAAATGTTATTTTAGAGCCAGGAATGTCTGCATTGTTCATTCTGGACCTTATTTTGAAATTGTCATATTTTTTAGTTTTCGTGAAATTGGCCAAATTCCAAATTTCTGACCACATTATTAGGTAGTTGAAATCGGTAAATGGGCAGTTTCTTGTGCTCAGTTGATAGAAAAAATGAAGTTCTAAAGAAATAGCTATGAGTTTGGGCGACTGGAACAATGGAATTAGCTGAAAATAGGGCTCAAAGTTGGCGAAATCGCCGATTTGTAAACATCGCTGAGGTCGCTAACTTCGCGAGAGCATAATTCCGTCAGTTTTCCATCAAATTTCGTTTTTTTGGTGTCATTACAATCGGGAAAAGATTCTCTATCATTTCATAAGAAAAAATAATTTTTTTTTTTTAAATTTTGAGACACCAGGAGACACCTCAGGATTGGGGGTTGCGACAGTCAAAGGGTTAAAAAGGCTGTAAAATATTGAATTGATTTGTGATACTTTATATTTATTTTTATAATAATGTACTTTAATAATAAATACAATAAACTCTTTTAAAAACATAACCATTGAATCTGATGCCATACAAATATTAGCCCTTTATATTAACCCTTTCAGGGTCCAAGGCCCAAATCTGGAGTCACGCACCAGTGTCCAAGAATTTTCAAAAAAAAAATTTGTTATTTTTTCTTATGAAATCGTAGAGAATCTTTTTGTGAAGGTAATAAAACAAAAAGTACGAAATTTGGTGGAAAATTGACGAAATTATGCTCTCGCGAATTTTGATGTGTCAGCGATATTTACGAATCGGCGATTTTGCCGACTTTGACTCCCATTTTAGGCCAATTACATTATTCCAATCAACCAAATTCTTAGCTATTTCACTAGTATTACTTCTATTCTATCGATTGAGCACAAGAAATCGCCAAGTCAACTGTTTCATCTACAAAATAAAGTGATCGGAAATTGTTAATTTGGCCAATTTAACACAAAGTTCAAAATATTCCAATTTCAAAATAGGGTCCAGAATAAACAATGTAGGCATTCCTGGCACTAAACTAACATTTCCTCTGTTCATTAGTTATGTTTTGAGGCTTTACAAATAAATTCCATTTTGATTTTTTATTCACATAATGAATTTTTATTCACACCAAAAAATAGAAGATTTACTGTTATGCAATACTGTAATAATTGTATAAATATCATCACCATATTTGTGAATGTACATTAGACCCACCAGCTGACGTGTATTAGACGTGTGAGGTCGTTTGTTTACTCTTGAATATCGGCAAAAATTTAACATTTCCGCTACTTTGAGCTCAGTTTCAAGCCATTTCCAGTGCTAAAACCAATCAAAATCATCTCTATTTCTGTAATATGTCTTCCATTCTATCAAATGAGACCAAGAAATCTCAAATACAGCTATAAAAAACATACGAAAAAACACTGCAAAGTTGCTGTTTTAATCGAAAAATCATGATTTCAGTTTTTTTCTCTCATTATACACAGTGTGCTGCAGGATCTGTTTTATGTGGTGCACACATACCACATAGATGTATTCTCTCATATCTAGGCCCAAATGTACCACTCACAGTTTATCAGAGTGAGCTGAGCTCATGGCGTAGATCTACGGTTTGGACACTCACCGTAAAGCCGTAGATCTACGGGACGGACCCTGAAAGGGTTAATAACCATAAGCATTTCACTTTTGCTGAGACAGTCATATGGGTGACTGTTTCATGAGTATTAATCAATGGTCCCCATTTTCTGTTCACACTTTAAAACTTTTTATTGCCTTTTATTTCATTTATTGCTGTTGTGTATGTTATAATTACTTACTTTTTATTATATAATAACAATCTATCTTAACCTTATGTAAATAAATCAAGAAATTTGCAGGCCGAGAACATCTGGGGAAAATGTATGTGATGAATCCACTGACAAATTTATCCCCAACTGTGACTTGCTGACTGTGTAAATGATTGAAATCCAACTCTTTCTTAAAATGATTGGTTGGTGAATGTTTATATACAAACTTTAAATATACTTGTTTCTCATTTGATATGATAACCCTTAAACTGAGCATGAAAGTATTTTTGATACCCTTTCTATGACCTTTTTTTTTTTTAAACATGTCGGCTGTTTCCCACCAAGGCAGGGTGACCCAAAAAAAAAAAAAAAAGTTTTCATCATCATTCAACACTTTCCTCATCACTCATAATCACTGTCTTTGCGAAGGTGTTCAGATATGACAGCTTAGACGTCCCTCCAAACTGCCAGTATCCCAAAACCCTTCTTTAAAGTTCAGGCATTATACTTCTCATTTCTAGAACTCAAGTTCAGCTAACTGGTTTCCCTGAATCCCTTGACAAAATATTATCCTGCTTACACTCCAACAGCTTGTCAGGTACCAAAAATCATTCATCTCCATTCACTCCTATCTAACACACTCGCACACGCTTTCTGGAAGTCCAAACCCCTCACCCACAAAACCTCCTTTACCCCCTCCTTCCAACCATTTCGAGGATGACCCCTACCCTACCTTCCTTCCTCTACAGATTTATATGCTCTCCAAGTCATTCTACTTTGCTCCATTCTCTCTAAATGACCAGACCACCTCAACAATGCCTCTTCAGCCCTTTGACTAATACTTCTGGTAACTCCACACCTCCTAATTTCCACACTATGAATTTTCTGCATAATAGTTACACCACACATTGCCCTTAGACACAACATCTCTGCTGCCTCCTCACTGCAGCATTTACAACCCATACCTGGAAAGTACTCAAGGGCTTGGTCCCAAATCTGCACACTGCCATAACAGAGTAGTGAAACTCTCAAAACTCTTCAAAGGTATATCAAAGGTAGCCATGTAAAAGTGTTGGTACCACTATACTTTCGTACATTCTCTTCTCTGCCTCCATGGATAACGTTTTTAGTCTCCACAGATACCTCAATGCATCACTCACCTTTTTCCTTCATCAATTCTATGGTTAACCTCATCCTTCATAAACCCATCCACTGACAAGCCAACTCCAAAATATCTGAAAACATTCACTTCTTCCATACTCACTCCCTCCAATGTGATATTCAATTTTTCTTTATCTAAATCGTTTGATACTCTCATGACCTTACTCTTATCTATGTTCAATTTCAACTTTCTACCTTTACACACCCTCCTAAACTCATCCACTAACCTTTGCAACTTTTCTTTAGAATCACCGAAAAGCACAGTATCATCAGCAAAAATAACTGTGTCAACTCCCATTTTGTATTTGATTCCCCATAATGTAATCCCACCCCTCTCCCCAACACCCTAGCATTTACTTCTTTTACAACCACATCTGTAAATATGTTAACCATGGTGACATTACACATCCCTGTATAAGACCTACTTTTACTGGGAAGTAATCTCCCTCTCTCCTATGCACCCTAACCTGAGGCTCACTATCATCATATAAATTCTTTACAGCATTTAGTAACTTACTACCTATTCCATACACTTGCAACATCTGCCACATTGCTTCCCTAGCCACTCTTATCATATGCTTTTTCTAAATCCATAATGCAATGAAAACTTCCCTACATTTATCTAAATACTGTTCACATATATGCTTCAATGTAAACACTTGATCTACACATCCCCCTACCCATTCTAAAGCCTCCTTGCTCATCTGCAATCCTGCTCTCTGTCTTACCTCTAATTCTTTCAATAATAACCCTACCATACACTTACCTAGTATATTTAGTAAACTACTTCTTCCAACAAATCAGTTGTATCCCACTGAAGCAGGATGGCCCCCCAAAAAACTTCAGTAATGTATACAGGAGAAGGGGTTACTAGCCCCTTGCTCCCAACATTTTAGACGCCTCTTACTACACGCATGGTTTAAGGAGGAAGAATTTTATTACTCTTCCACTTCCCCATGGAGATAAGAGAAAATAAACAGGAACAAGAGCTAGTAAGAAAACAGAAGAAAACTCAGTGTAGTGTTTATATATATGCTTGTACATGTATGTGTGGTGTGACCTAAGTGTAAGTAGAAGTAGCAAGACGTACCTGAAATCTTGCATGTTTCTTCTTTCTTTCAACAAACTGGCCGTATCCCACTGAGGCAGGGTGGCCCAAAAAGAAAAACGAAAGTTTCTCTTTTTATATTTAGTAATTTAAACAGGAGAAGGGGTTACTAGCCCCTTGCTCCTGGCATTTTAGTCGCCTCTTACAACACGCATAGCTTATGGAGGAAGAATTCTGTTCCACTTACCCATGGAGATGAGAGAAAATAAACAAGAATGAGAACTAGTAAGAAAATAGAAGAAAACCCAGAGGGGTGTGTATATATATGCTTGTACATGTATGTGTAGTGTAAGGATGTATGCGGATGTATCCGCAGAACATCCGCACAATTTCTTACGTCAGCATCCACATAATCCCTTGTAATGACTGCAGCAAATTATATGTGGGCGAAACATCAAGAGACCTCCAAACACATATTTCAGAACACCAATACGCAAGCAGGTCTGACGATACAAGAAATGCCTGTGTACAACAACGTAATTCACACAACCTTTTAATAAACTACAGAAACTCGAGACTTATCGCCAGAGAAGACAACACTCAGTACCGAAGAATCCTGGAATCATCGCTTATCTCTATATCCGACAACTTCAACCAGAACAATGGCTTCTATAACATAGCTGAACCACTTGCCAAGAAACTTCTTCATCGCTATCCCACATAAAAACATAGGAATGGAGGAACACTGCAGAAGGTCTGCTTACAAACTTATCCAATCTCCCTTCCAAGCTACCCAAGATTTTAGACTCTATAACCCCACTCGGTAGATCATCAGATGTAGCATTCTCCACCTGACCCAGCATTCTGAACCTGACTATAAATACAGTGGACCCCTGCCTTACGATATTATTTCATTCCAGAAGTATGTTCAGGTGCCATTACTGAACGAATTTGTTCCCAAAAGGAATATTGTGAATTAGATTAGTCCATTTCAGACCCCCAAACATACACGTACAAATGCACTTACATAAATACACTTACATAATTGGTAACATTGGGAGCTGATCATAAAGCGGGGGTCCACTGTACTTGCATACCTTCCACCCAGGTAGATCTGTTTATGACTTGAAAAAGCCCACTGTGTGGGCGAAATGTTGTCAATAAAAGATCACATTGTACTGCATATGTGTTTATATTTCCATTGTGTTGGTATTTTAAACCATTTATTTCCACTAACAGAATAAACGCTACCCAAGCAATAAGAATAGAGCAACACTGCAGAAGGCCTACTGGCCCATACAAAGTAGGTCCTTATCAAAACCACCACCACTACCCAAAGCTACTCAAGAATTCACTCCTGCACCCACAACACCAATCAAACTCATCCCCTCCCACTCATATATTTGTCCAATCTCTCTTTACAGCTACCTAAGGTTCTAGCCTCAATCATAATAAGCTTTGATAATTCTATTTACTCACATGCAAGTCCCACTCAGATCCAACCCCTCTCACTCGTGTATTTATCCAACCTAAATTTGAAATTACCCAAGGTGGGAGAATTGGACTTGCCTTGCATGGGCCAGTAGGCTTGCTGCAGTGTTCCTTCTTTCTTTTGTGTGGAGCATCGGTCATCTCTACATAATTCCACCTGTTGTGCATTCCTTGAGTGATGGTGAAATTGCTGAAATGGTGTTAAATACAAATAAGCATGTGATAAATGGTTTGGAAACTGACAGCTTGAAGAATTGAGGCACTTATGCAACATATGGGAATCTTTATTGAAGAAATGCATTGCCACACAGTGGCTTCATTGGTCCAATACAAAGCAGGAAGGCATAAGGAGAGGAGTCTCAGGTAATCAGTCCGTCAGCCTGGAATCGATGTGTTCAGTCCCTCACTCAACAAGAGTATTTGTCATATGGTAAAAAAAAAAAAATGGTGTTCTATGACTATCCTGCAAAATCTGCATCTGCATCTAAATCCAGGAGGATGTCAAGATGTGATATCCGCAATCTGCATCTGCATCTGAATTGTACTAAAAGCAGATATCTGCATTTGCATCTGCATCCGCAAAATAAGTAAGACATCCGAATACACATCCTCATCCACCACATCTAAATTTTCACATCCGATACATCCCAAATGTAGTGTGACCTAAGTGTAAGTAGAAGTAGCAAGATGTACCTGAAATCTTGCATGTTTATGAGACAGAAAAAAAGACACCAGCAATCCTACCATCGTGTAAAACAATTACAGGCTTTCATTTTACACTCAACTTGGCAGGACAGTAGTACCTCCCCAGGCAGTTGCTGTCCACCAACCTACTACCTAAGTGGAGGCAAAATATGTAACATGAATGTAGGTAAATGTATTTTCATTTAAAGAAAACTGTAAGAGACTGCCCTCTGAAGTGCAAAAAAAATTAATGCTTTAAGAACCAGCTAGGTAAGCACTTTACAAATATGAAATAATTGGATAATATGAAGATGGCTCTGTGGATGGAGGGTGGATAGAGAACTTTCTGCTATACACCTGTCTAGACAGTAAAGAAAATACCTAGTCCTTAACAGATATTTTTTATATGGTATTTTATTATGTGTCTTTTCCATATACTGTCTCTTTTTTTCTCCTTTTATCTTGCCCCTCTCTTCTCTCCATTTACCCTTCCCTACTCATTCTCTACCAGGGCACAGTACTGGAGTAGTGGTAGTTAAAACAGTATGTGTCGAAACTAATTCCACCTTTGCTATTTAATGTCAATGCACATTTTTGAGTACAGCTTGGTAAACTTCTTAACCCTTTTTTTTCTTTAAATAGTAACATGGACAGAAGTAAAGGGACCAGTAATTAGGTTAGTTAGCCCACTTTGGATAGCCTGATATAAATCGAGATTTTTGGATACCTGCCTGTTTCATATACAGTACTGTGTATCTGCACTTTCTCATCTCTTTTCTCTCTCTTTTCTCTCTCTCTTTTCTCTCTCTTTTCTCTCTCTTTTCTCTCTCTTTTCTCTCTCTTCTCTCTCTTTTCTCTCTCTTTTCTCTCTCTTTTCTCTCTCTTTTCTCTCTCTTTTCTCTCTCTTTTCTCTCTTTTCTCTCTCTTTTCTCTCTCTTTTCTCTCTCTTTTCTCTCTCTTTTCTCTCTCTTTTCTCTCTCTTTTCTCTCTCTTTTCTCTCTCTTTTCTCTCTCTTTTCTCTCTCTTCTCTCTCTCTTCTCTCTTTTCTCTCTCTCTTTTCTCTCTCTCTTCTCTCTCTCTCTTCTCTCTCTCTCTTCTCTCTCTCTCTTCTCTCTCTCTCTTCTCTCTCTCTCTTCCCTCTCTCTCCTCTCTTTTCTCTCCTCTCTCTCTTCTCTTTTCTCTCCTCTCTCTCTTCTCTTCTCTCTTTTCTCTCTTTTCTCTCTTTTCTCTCTTTTCTCTCTTTTCTCTCTCTCTCTCTCTCTCTCTCTCTCTCTCTCTCTCTCTCTCTCTCTCTCTCTCTCTCTCTCTCTCTCTCTCTCTCTCTCTCTCTCTCTCTCTCTCTCAAAGTAAATTGTCTTAAAGATAGACTTTTATGGAGTGCATCTCTGAAGCAGGAGGGGGACTACCGATAATGGTAAATATGGTGGATTGAGTATTTACAGTCTGTGATTAAAAATATTGTAATTTAAAGTATGCATCTTACTCATCAACTTGTTGGTATTGTATACCATTTATAATATGATAATTTAGAATATAGAAAGTAAGTACAACGTTGATTGGTGCTGATAGTTGTAGAATTCATATGTGAACTCTTATCAATACAGTATTAGCTATGATTTTTTCTAACCATCTAGTAAATATTTAAAGTTAACATATTGCCCATTTTCATATTGTCTTTGCAGTACTATATAAATTATTGGGTTAAATAGCTTGGTATTGAATCTAATATACATAGTGTTATTTATACCCAATATTTGTAAATAAACTTAGAAGCATAAGAATTACATCCATTGTCATAATTCCTATTATATGTATTTAATTTTGTACATGAAAAAAGTTTGGGCATGTAAAGTGTATTCATTTGGATGCATAACCTAAAGCACTTGGGTAGAACAGTTGCTGTCTCTAATATCTTATGTAAAAAAAAAAATCAGGATACCACTGACTTTTGATGTCAAATACAGTGGTACCTTGAGTTACGAACTTAATTCATTCCAGAAGGCTGTTCGAGTGCCAGTACCAAACGAATTTGTTCCCATAAGGAATAATGTAAATTAGATTAGTCCATTTCAGACCCCAAAAAATATACTTACAAAAGCACTTACAAAAATGCACTTACATAATTCTTCGAGTTGGGAGCTGTTCGAAACTCTAGGTACCACTGTTCCATCATATATTGGCTTTGCTCATTTTATAAGCTGTGCACTGCATAAGTTACTTTTCAGTCACTAATGTTTCATAAATGATAAGGTTGTTCATTCCTTATTTTGATCATGAATTGTGATGATTTTGTAAAAGACTTTTCACATTTGTATTATGAAAAGTTATATTTTAGGCCTTAGGAATAATACAACTTCACATCACGTGTAGTCCTGTGGCACACATACCATGTGTATTAATTTCTGCTGTACCTACCATAGATAAAATAAAATGGTTTGCCATTAACAAGTAACTAAAATTGTAATAGGCTAAACACAATAATGTAAATAAAATACAGTGGACCCCCGCTTAACGATCACCTCCCAATGCGACCAATTATGTAAGTGCGTTTGTACGTGTATGTTTGGGGGTCTGAAATGGACTAATCTACTTCACAATATTCCTTATGGGAACAAATTCGGTCAGTACTGGCACCTGAACATACTTCTGGAATTAAAAAATATCGTTAACCGGGGTCCACTGTATTGTATTATGTAGACCATCTGTTTGGCATTTGGTGATTTACTTGCTGCTGAATGGGTATTGTAGTAATACCAGTAGTGTCACAAGTATGAAAGCCATTGGTTCTCAAAATCAGGATGGTAATTGACAGCAGCCAAAATTCCCAAAACACTAAAGCTCAGAGAGACAATCAAGTACAGTACTCTTAATATTATGTATTTGAGTTTGCTTCTAAAATATTGGTTTAGTAGAGCATTTACATGACAGCAACTATTTAAGAGGAGGCCTAGTCAGAGACTATTTATTTGGGTGGTGATACCTGGATCCATCACTAGGTAAACAGCTGTTTGAAATATCAAGTCTGTGGATAATGCACTTTCCAAGGGGGTGCCTCGATACTATTGAGGGACTCTTAGTTCAAGGAATTTATACTCCCCACCCGTGCTCAGATCAAACTTGATCACTGCCTGTTCCTTGTCTTGCATGATCCTCATAGGTTTAGCACTTTATGAGTAGACCATAATAATTGCGAGATATTCAAAATGTATTATGGATTGGTTATACCTGGTTTGAATAAAAGTCAGGTCTTTCTTTTATCTTCATTGTTAGCTTTTTGTGTATTTTAAAGTACACCTTTGCAGACTGGAAGGAGTCTTTTGCTGAATTTGAATAGTTATCTTAAAACCACAGTATTTGGTTTACTCATAGATCTTATTTTTATGTCTGAAATAATTTTTTGAACCTCATTTACCCTTCTAATAAGATGTTTATCAGTATATATACTGTACTTGTATGTCTGAGATTTTCTGCATGCATACACAGTATAACTGACATGTTTGCTTATATATACCCAGTGCTTAAATTTAAAGTTGCTCATTGTAGAAAAGTTATTCATTTTTAAAAGATACATATACACTTGTTAAAAAAAAATATATACATTGTACATATTTTATATCAGTGATTAGTAAGTATTTCACATATGTTCTTATTTGTATGAAGATTACATTTGCTGTGCCATGCAGTCTTCAAATTGCACTGCACATACTAAATTATAATAAGCATAGCAGTGCCATATATATTTAATCCCTGAATACTATATATTGATATATCAAAAAGTTGCAGGTTATGAATAAATCCCAACCTCCCTCACCTTTACTTTTTATTATTTATTCTGTTAATCTTATTCCAAATACAGTGGACCCCCACCTTACGATATTATTTCATTCCAGAAGTATGTTCAGGTGCCATTACTGAACGAATTTGTTCCCATAAGGAATATTGTGAATTAGATTAGTCCATTTCAGGCCCCCAAACATACACGTACAAACGCACTTACATAAATACACTTACATAATTGGTCACATTGGGAGCTGATCGTAAAGCGGGGGTCCACTGTATTCCTTAGAAAGATTGTCTAGAGATTAAAAATTAAACATGGCCAATCTGTGTAAAGCCACAGATTAAAATGTATGAAATAAATCTTTTACATTTATTACCACATATGATATACTAAAATGCTGTTAAGATTTGCTTTGTAAATGGGTATTATAGTAAAGTACGTACATCGAAAGTATAAAAATAATTTAAATATATTAACAGCTTTTTTAAAAGGGCTTAAGTTATTAGTTCATCTTTAATTATAATGTCCACCAATAATTATATTTTATTGAAATACTCTGGACATTGTACATTTTGTCAAGGTATTACTAGCAGTATTAAGTTACTTTGATATTGCTCTGAGGAACAATTATTTTTTACTTTGTTTTTAACTTTAGGTTAAATTTTTTCTATTCAGTTGAAATAAATGCTTTAGGGGAATGTTTTGTTCTAGGTTCAAATAAGCATGTAAAAAATATGAAGCTGTCCTATAAATGTAAACCTGTGCCTTTTTTGCAAAGAAAACAATATAGATTAAAAGTATGTGTGTTGGTATATGCATTTTTCTATCATTGGCTTACTATAACGAAGTAAAACTGCCACTATGAGCATTCACACTATCTATCTAGTGTCTCAAAAATCACCAAAACTATTTGCTTTAGTCATGTTTCTTAGTGGTTTGTTCTACTTATCTAAATTTGATTGTTAATTAACTGCTATACTGTGTATTTTTCTATATTGGAATTTGTCCAAGTTTCATTCATTGATGAAAGCTGTATCTTGTTTAGTTATTTTCTGTACCCCATTTGCATCTATCATCCTTTTATATACTTTAACCATATGCCCTACTATTCTACACCTTTCAAGATAATTAAGCTTTGTTTATAACACACTGGCATTCTCCCACCAAGGTAGGATGACAAAAAAAAGAAAGGAAATATAATCACCATCATTCATTCATGTCTTGTCAGAGGTGTGCTAACATCACATTTCAGATGCACTCTAGCTGCAGCATCCTCACCTCTCAGAATGTAGGCACTACCCTTCCCACTTTCAGGACTCAAGTCTAAGTTATGGAGCTGCATTACTCGTTTCTGAGCCCTAAAACTATTTGTGGTGTTGTCAGTGTGTGTGTATATGTGTGTGTGTTTATGGGTAGTCCCTGCAAAGAAAGTTTCTTAATACTGGTGAGGAGTTCTTGATCTAAGGAATTGGACCTGTGCTTCAATTCCTTGAATCAAATCTGAATGCTTTCCATTTCCCCCAGGTGCTGTATGACCCCAGTGGGTTTAGTGCTCCACCATGAATGTAATTATGTGTTAAGGTAGTATTGTCAGATGATTGTCATGTATTGTGTTGTCAGTAATTATTATTATTATGTGGGCAAGGGGCTTGGACCTCCAGCAAGCGTGTGTGAGCGTGTTAGATAGGAGTGAATGGAGATGAATGGTTTTTGGGACCTGACGAGCTGTTGGAGTGTGAGCAGGGTAATATTTAGTGAAGGGATTTAGGGAAACCAGTTTGAACATAAGAACATATGAAAGGAGGAACACTGCAGGAGGCCTATTGGCCCATACTAGGCAGGTCCTTTACAATTCATCCCACTAACAAAACATTTGCCCAACCCAATTTTCAATGCCACCCAAGAAATAAGCTCTGATGTGAAAGTCCCACTCAAATCCAACCCCTCCCACTCATGTACTTATCCAACCTAAATTTGAAACTACCCAAAGTCCCAGCCTCAATAACCCAACTAGGTAGACTGTTCCACTCATCAACTACCCTATTTCCAAACCAATACTTTCCTATGTCCTTTCTAAATCTAAACTTATCTAATTTAAATCCATTACTGCAGGTTCTCTCTTGGAGAGACATCCTCAAGACCTTATTAATATCCCCTTTATTAATACCTATCTTCCACTTATACACTTCGATCAGGTCTCCCCTCATTCTTCGTCTAACAAGTGAATGTAACTTAAGAGTCTTCAATCTTTCTTCATAAGGAAGATTTCTAATGCTATGTATTAATTTAGTCATCCTACGCTGAATGTTTTCTAATGAATTTATGTCCATTCTGTAATATGGAGACCAGAACTGAGCTGCATAATCTAGGTGAGGCCTTACTAATGATGTATAAAGCGCAGTATGACGTCTGGACTTCTGTTGCTTACACTTCTTGATATAAATCCCAGTAATCTATTTGTCTTATTATGTACGCTTAGGCATTGCTGTCTTGGTTTAAGGTTGCTGCTCACCATAACCCCCAAGTCCTTTTCGCAATCTGTATGGCTAAGTTCTACATCATTTAACTTATAAGTACTAGGGTTATGGGCACTCCCAAGCTTCAGAACCTTGCATTTATCTACATTGAACTGCATCTGCCACTTTTCTGACCAAGAATAGAGTTTGTTTAAATCCTCCTGAAGTTCCATAACATCTACGTTTGAATCAATTATACTACCTATCTTTGTGTCATCGGCGAATTTGCTCATATCGCTAGTAATTCCCTCATCAAGATCATTGATATATATTATAAACAACAACGGGCCCAAGACTGATCCCTGTGGAACGCCACTTGTTACAGATCCCCACTCGGATTTAACCCCATTTATGGACACACTCTGCTTCCTGTCAGTGAGCCATGACTCGATCCATGAGAACACTTTTCCCCCAATGCCATGAGCTGCCACTTTCTTTAACAGTCTATGGTGTGGAACTCTATCAAAAGCCTTACTAAAATCTAAGTAAATAATATCAAATTCTTTATCGTGGTCAACAGCCTCAAAAGCTTTACTGAAGAAAGTTAATAAATTAGTTAAACAAGACCGGCCTCTTGTGAATCCATGCTGAGTATCATTAATCAAGCTATGCTTATCGAGATGGCTTCTTATAATCTCAGCTATAATTGACTCTAGTAATTTGCCTACAATTGAGGTCAGGCTTATTGGGCGGTAATTTGACGGTAACGACTTGTCCCCTGTTTTAAAAAATAGGAATTACATTAGCCATCTTCCACATATCAGACACTACACCTGTTTGAAGAGGTAAATTAAAAATATTAGTTAATGGTTCACAGAGTTCCATTTTGCATTCCTTAAGAACCCTTGAAAAAACCTCATCAGGACCCGGCGACTTATTTTGCTTCAGTCTGTCTATCTGCTTCACAACCATTTCACTAGTGACTGTGATGTTACATAATTTATCTTCTTCTAGCCCACTATAAAAATTAATTACTGGAATATTGTTAGTGTCTTCCTGTGTAGAAACTGAGAGAAAATAATTATTAAAAATCGAGCACATTTCATTCTCTTTGTCAGTAAGGTGCCCATAGTTATTTTTAAGGGGACCTATCTTATCTCTAACTTATGTTCTATAGACCTGGAAAAAACTTTTTGGGTTAGTTTTAGAATCCCTAGCAACTTTAATTTCATTGTCCCTTTTAGCTTTTCTTATCCCCTTTTTAATGTCCCTCTTAATGTCAATATACTGATTCATAAGATGACTCTCACCTCTTTTGATACGCCTATAAATTCCTTTCTTATGCCCTAGTAGATATTTGAGCCTATTATTCATCCATTTTGGGTCATTTCTATTTGATCTAATTTCTTTATATGGGATAAACGTTCTTTGAGCAGCATGTATAGTGTTCAGAAAACTGTCATATTGATATCTCACTTCGTTACCCCAGTCAACAGATGATAAGTGTTCTCTAAGCCCATCGTAATCTGCTAAGCGAAAATCTGGGACTGTTACTGAGTTATCGCTACTATCGTACTTCCATTCAATGCTAAATATAATTGATTTGTGGTCGCTAGCACCCAGTTCCTCTGAAATTTCTAAATTATTAACAAGGGATTCATTGTTTGCCATAACTAAGTCAAGCAGGTTATTTCCCCTTGTAGGTTCTGTCACAAACTGCTTCAAAAAATAATCCTGAACTACTTCTAAGAAGTATGATTCTAAATTCCCAGTCAAGAAATTCCAATCAATATGACTAAAGTTAAAGTCTCCTAGAATTACTACATTATCGTGCCTTGTGGCCTTAACAATTTCCTCCCATAGTAGTCTCCCTTGGTCCCTATCTAAGTTTGGGAGACGGTATATCACTCCTAAAATCAGTTTTTCATGCCCTTCTGAAAATTCTACCCAAACAGACTCTGTATGTGTTACTTCAGACTTAATATCCGTTTTTATGCAACAGTTCAAGCGATCTCGGACATACAATGCCACCCCACCCCCCTTCCCGATACTTCTATCTACTTGGAACAATTTAAAACCCTGAATATGACATTCCGCAGGCATGTCCCGACTTTTTGAATTAAACCACGTCTCAGTTAAGGCAAATACATCAATGTTACCTGCACTAGCAACTAATTTCAACTCGTCCATCTTATTCCTAGCACTACGGCAATTAGCATAATAAACATTGAAAGACTCTCCTTTCTCTTTACCCTTCCTGCTCATTTCTGTTTTTCTACTAAACCTATTACTGTCCTTATCACCCCAAGTCCCTGGCTTTTCAATATCTATCTCGTTCTGCTTATTACTATTTCCCCAAAACTCGTAATATTACTACACTGGGACTTCACTGTTTTCCTGCCAAAACCCATACCACTAACTATTCCTAGTTTAAAGTCCTAACTGCTCCCTCCACTGCAGTTGCCAGTGCTACCACCCCAGACCTAGATAAGTGAACCCCATCCCTGGCATACATGTCATTTCTGCCATAGAAGAGGTCCCAGTTGTCAATGAATGTTACCACACTTTCCTTACAGTATTTGTCCAGCCAGCAATTGACACCAATTGCCCTGGACAACCATTCATTTCCAACTCCTCTCCTTGGCAAAATACCACATATGACAGGGTTCCCACCCTTACTCCTAATTATTTCTATTGTTGACCTATACCTGCTAATCAGGTCTTCACTCCTACGTCTGCCAACATCGTTGCCTCCAGCACTGAGACAGATAATAGGATTGCTCCCATTACCTCTCATGATGTCATCCAGACGGCTAACAATATCCTCCATCCCAGAACCAGGAAAGCAAACTCTGTCTCCTACTCCTTTCCTTCAAGCAGAACGCCCTATCCATATACCTAACTTGGCTATCCCCAACAACAACAGTATTCTTACCTTCCTTGGTGTCGTTCGTCGTGATGGTCCCAGTAGTCGACTCACATTTGTCGGGTAGCACTGAGAATGTATTAGATGTTTCCACAACAGTTTCCACGGCAGTCTCTTTCTTCTTCATTGTTTCTATCTTTCCATTCGTCTTCTTGATCGTCAACTTCGTTCCCTGCTGTCTAGCCACTGACCAGTTTCCCTTCTTGACCTGAGGACTCAAAACAGGAGGACTACTACGAATCTTCTTGTTTTCCTCGGTCAGTTGCCGAATCTCCAACTTCGCTATCCTCAATTCTTCCTTAAGCTGTTGGTAAAGTTGCTTGATGGAGGGCATCTTGCTTCAATTCGTAGAGAGCGCGCAAACAGGTCTTCACAGAGCTAAGTACACGTCAACACTGCGCAAAAGCCAACTCAATCAGGAGCTACTGTGCAGCACGTCCGCACGGCCCAATAGCAATGCGAACACTTCAGTCCTGGAAATGGGAAGTACAATGCCTGCACTTTAAAGGAGGGGTTTGGGATATTGACAGTTTGGAGAGACTTCTAAACTGTCGTATCTGAGCTCTTCTGCAAAGACAATGATTATGTATGAATGAGGTGAAAGTGTTGAATGATGATGAAAGTATTTTCTTTTTTGGGGATTTTCTTTCTTTTTGGGTCACTCAGCCTAGGTGGGAGATGGCCGACTTGTTGAAAAAAAAAAGTCAAACCTGATTACCTTCCATTCCCCAGGTGCTGTTATGATCCATACAGAGTTAGCACTTCTCTATAAACATTTTTTTTTTTAATGTTTTTGGAGACGTGCTAACTCTGTATGGAACATAACAGCACCTGGGGAATGGAAGGTAATCAGGTTTGATTCAAAGAAGTGGAGAGCCAATCTAATTCTCTGGATCAAGAGCCCCTCAGCATCAAGGCACCTCCTTTGAACTGCACATTTTATATCAGTAAGTGTGTATGGTATTGTCTATAAGTATTCGTGTGTGTGTGTGTGTGTAGTGTTGTCATTTTCTGTGTCTACCTGGAGTGTGTTCTGAGGGTCAACACTCCCATGACCCGGTCCTAGACCAGACTTCCCAGTGGATGGCCTGATCAACCAAGGTGTTGGTACTAACCGCACAAAGTTCAATGTATGCACCACATTCAGGCTGATCAGGAATGAAGTGTTAAGGCTTGCTTGCCATGGATTCAAACCCAACCCATCATGTGATTTGAGAAACTTATCAAGCTCCCATTTGAAGACAGCCATGGGTCTGTTAGTAATCCCCTTTATGTTTGAAGAGTGCTAAAACGTTTTGGTTCCTTCACACTTACTGAGTTTTCCACCCGCTGTTCATGGGAGGTATTTTGCGCCGTTTCCCAAGCCTATCATAGAGAATAATTTGTATGTGCAGATTTATAACCAATCTCTAAAAAAAAAATCCATGTGTAGATTATTGTATATACATATATCTTTCTTGCCTGCGTTCCAAGGAGTACAGATTGAGGGTCTTCAAACGTTCCCAGCAATTTAGGAGTTTGAATGAATTTGTGCGAGCAGTGAAGGTTCTTTGCATTTTCCAAATCTGTAGGTAGTGTTGTCAATAGGTGTCCGTCTGTGTGTATTGTCAGTAAGTGTAATGTCTGTGTGTAGTACTGTCTGCAAGTGTCCATCTGAGTGCAGTGTTGTCAGTAAGTGTAATGTCCATCTATGTTGTATTGTTAGTTTAGTGCTTCTTTTTTATTATAATAATAATAATATGTAGTATTGTCAGCAAGTGTCTATTTGTGTGTAGTGTTGTCAGAAAGTGTCCGTCTGTGTTTAGTATTTTCAGCGTGTCCATTTGTGTGGTGTTGTCAACAAGTGTCCGTCTGTGTGTAGTGTTGTCAGCAGTGTCCGTCTGTGTGTAGTATTGTCAGTAAGTTTCTGTATGTATGTAGTGTTGTCAGTAGGTGTCCGTCTCTTTGTAGTGTTTAGTTAAGCCTGTGTGTGTAGTGTTGCCAGTAAACATTCGCCTGTGTGTAGTGTTGCCAGTAAACATTCGCCTGTGTGTAGTGTTGTCAGTAAACGTTCGCCTGTGTGTAGTGTTGTAAGTAAACACCCCCTCAAGGGAGGTTCCTTGACGCTGGCGAGGGGCTCTTGATCTAGGGAATTGGATCTGTGCTCCAGTTCCCTGAATTGAGCCTGAATACCTTCCATCCCCCCCCAACATGCGCTGTATAAGCCTACGGGTTTAGCACTCCCCCATGATTATAATAATAATGTCAGTAAACATTCGCCTGTGTGTAGTTCGCAGGCCTACCCATTTCTCCCCACTGATAAGTCATCATTAAAACTCCTACTGTTGGAAGACAGCTTCAGTGTTGGGAGAACTCTTATGTGCGAGCTGTGACTAAGGATATACCTAGTGAAACACTGGAAATAGTTTTCCTTTTTGCAAAGGCCCTCACAGGCCTCTGCTTCCCCTCTGCCTTTCATTTGACCTCAGCCTTTCGCCTCTATCAACATACAGTGTAGAGGCGAATTTTGCTAGTCCACTGCTACTCGTGCCTCTCAAAATGCTCACAACTCATCACTTTACCAACCTGAGGAATAACGACGAGTGTGCAGTCCTACTTGAGTTGGTAACCCAGGTGTCCACACACTGAAAATTCGTCTTTCACTCCAAGACACGTGTGCTAGAAGTTCTGCAAGTTTGGAGTGAGTAACAATCTGTACGAATATTGCAGTGTTTGGTAACTCTTGAGAAGTCTGCCTCAGCCTGTGACCTTGAGCGAGGCACTGCATCACCTGCCTGAGACTTTCGCCCATATTGACTATGTGAAGAAAGGCGAATGTGCGTGCTCAGTTACCCCTGCTGTTCTCCTGTATCCCCAACTCTCCGCCTTTAAACTCAGCCGTTCGCCTCTTATCAACGACGTGCAGTGTAGAGGTGTATTTTGCTGCCCCGCTGGTACTCGAATATGTGAGTTCCGCAAGTGCTGCAGATTTGTTGTAACTATTTGCATGAGTGGATTACGCTGACTTAGGACATTGTGCTACCATCAGTACCTACGTAGGCTTAAAATGAGTGAGGAATGTCTGGCCTGCTGGGTGACCTTGAAAATGGCACTATAAGACCCGCATGCCACTTTCAAATTCAAATTCAAATTCAAAGTTTATTCTCTATAAGGATTACAATGCTGAGTTTACAGAAATTTGGTTATTGTGTGGTTTACTTGTAGTAAAATAGTGATTACAGAGTGTACCACTAGAACGCTTAGCATGGCTAGGCATTTCGGGCAGACTTAGTTTTATTCTTAATTGTAAAATATTACAAATTATGAGGTAAGTTGGTATTATGGCTAAGTGACTAAATACTAGTTTGTGAGTTTAGCAATGTAAATGCTTTTGTTTTGGCACAGTACATAGTTTCAGTAATGGAGTATCACAGGATTCATTATTTTAAGATTGAGATTAATATTTCTGTTTATGGTCAAATGAGTCAGTGAGTGTAAGTGTGAACCACCAGGTGGTATTCGTGTAGTTAGTTGACAGGGTGTATCAGGGAGATAAGATGTTTTCTAATGGTAGTTTTGAAGGTGATGAATGTGTCTGCAGTTCTAGAGTTCTCAGGTAGGGTATTCCAGATTTTAGGGCCTTTGACATACATTGAATTTTTGTAAAGGTTTAGTCGGACACGGGGAATGTCGTAGAGATGTTTGTGTCTGGTGTTATGCCTGTGGGTTCTGTCACAACTATCAAGAAAGCATTTTAGGTCAAGGTTGATATTAGAGTTTAAGGCCCTGTAGATGTAGATTGCACAGTAGTAAGTGTGGATGTACTGAACAGGGAGTAAGTTTAGGTCTATGAAGAGTGGGGGGGGGTGTTGCCAGGGATGGGATTTAGTGATTATTCTTACTGCAGCTTTTTGTTGGGTTATTATTGGCTTTAGGTGTGTTGCTGCAGTTGATCCCCAAGCACAAATAGCATAGGTGAGGTATGGATAAATAAGTGAGTGGTATAGTGTGAGAAGGGCATTTTGCGGCACGTAGTATCGTATCTTGGAGAGGATCCCAACCGTTTTGGATACTTTTTTGGTTATATGCTGGATATGGGTGCTGAAATTCAGGTTGTTGTCAAGGTATAAGCCTAGGAATTTGCCCCCATTATTTCTGGTAATTAGAGTGTTGTCAATCTTAATGTTAATTTGTGCATCTCCTGCTCTGCTACCAAACATAATATAGTAGGTTTTGTCAGTGTTAAGCGTAAGTTTATTGGCTGTCATCCAAGTCGATATTTTGATCAGCTCCTCATTCACAGTGGTGTTGAGGGTGGCAAGATTAGGGTGAGAGATGACATAGGTCGTGTCGTCAGCAAAGAGAATGGGTTTCAGGTGTTGGGATACGTTTGGAAGGTCATTGATGTATATGAGGAAGAGCAGGGGACCAAGGACACTTCCCTGCGGAACTCCAGTATCAAGTGGCCGTGTTGCTGATGCAGTGTCTTTAATGGTGACATACTGATACCTATTAGTAAGGTAAGATTTGAAATAAGCAAGCGCATGGCCTCTTATACCGTAATGATCAAGTTTGTAGAGTAGGATGTCGTGGTCTACTGTGTCAAAAGCTTTTCTTAGGTCAATAAAAATTCCTAGTGGATATTCCTTATTTTCCAATGCTGTGTAAAGCAGATCTAGCATTTTTATGATTGCATCATTAGTGCTTTTATTTTTCCTGAATCCAAATTGGCAGGGGTTGAGTATATTTTGAGCCGTTATAAATGAATACAGTCTCCTGTGCACGAGTTTCTCAAAGATTTTGGATAGCAATGGTAAGTTAGATATTGGCCTATAGTTGTTTAAGTCTGTAGGGTCACCACCTTTATGTATTGGTGTAACCCTTGCCATCTTGAGTAGTTTCGGGAAGGTGCTAGTCTCTAGTGACTTGTTAAAGAGTAATGAAATAGCATGCAAAAGGACATGGGCCGCTCGCTTGTACAGTAATGGTGGGACATGAGACAGATTCCCCGAGTTATTTTTAAGTGACTTTATAATCTCGGTGACTTCCGTGGGCTCAGTTGGTGAAAGATAGAAGGAATTAGGGAAATTCCCATCTAGGTAGTCCCCGGCATGGGCATTGGTATGTGGGATTTTACTGGCGAGATTAGATCCTATGGTTGAGAAGAAGTCGTTTATCTTGTTAGCTGTGTCAGTGGGATGTAGTGGTGTTTCATTAGGTTTAGTTAGGACAATATTCTTGGTTTTTCTCAGTTTGTGGGTCCCTAGAATCTGAGAGAGTGTTTTCCAGGTCTTTTTTATATCTCCTCTAGTGTCTGTGAATCTACTGGAGTAGTATAGTTGTTTGGCTTTCTTTATTACTTTGGTGAGAGCTGATGAATAGTGTTTAAGAATATCTTTGTGTATTAAGCCTTGTCTATATTGCTTTTCATATTGGTGTTTGTCAATGGATTTCAGAACGGTGCTGGTTAGCCATGGGCAACCAAGCCATTTGTTTGTGATCTGTTTTGTTTTTATAGGACAATGTTTGTTGTATAGTCTCA
Organism: Cherax quadricarinatus; assembly: GCF_038502225.1. NCBI lineage: Eukaryota > Metazoa > Arthropoda > Malacostraca > Decapoda > Parastacidae > Cherax > Cherax quadricarinatus. The sequence goes on from NC_091315.1 coordinate 21,232,938, forward strand.
GTAATTTGTTAAGAAAAATGTCTGTCCAGTCATCAATACCATTGGCCTTGGAGAATTCTGTAGGCCAGTCAACAGTCTCTAGGTCAGCTGTGAACTTCCTTACTGAGGCCTCATCATGGAGTCTAAATGAGACTTTGTTGTATTCAAGTGGTGGTTTACTAATGTTTGTCAGGAGGAAGGTAGGGTAGTGGTCTGTAGTGCTATCTGTGATTATCCCTGATTTAAGGGGGGCTAGTATATTGGTCCATATGTGGTCTATTATGGTTGCACTTGTCTCAGTGAGCCTGGTTGGTTTAGTTATTGTTGGTATGAGAAGTGTGTTGTTCATATTGTTGATGAAATCAGTTACAGGCTGATCATCTAGTAAGCCAAGGTTGATGTTGAAGTCTCCAGCTAAGAGAAGGTGGTGCTTATTCATTTGTCTGTTTGTTATTAGTGACCTTAATTTCTCACTGAAATTTGGGATGTTTGTGTGAGGTATCCGGTAAATGGCACCAATTGTTATAGGCGTCTTAAGGTTTTTTACAGTAAAATTAGCAAAAATGTATTCCCCATATTCATCACTAAAGCAAGTGGTGCTAATACAAGATAATTGGTTAGAGTAATAGATTGCAATACCACCCCCAACTTGGTTTGGTCTGCAGTTGTGAATTGCTGTGTATCCTGGTAGAGGGTAGATATCTATTGTGTCCTGCTTAAGCCAGGTCTCAGTAAGAATAATGCAGGAGAAGGGTGTCTTTAGTGATTCAAGGAGTGCTAGGAGGTCATCATAGTGTTTGCTTAAGGACCTGATGTTGTAGTTAAGTACTGATAGACTTTTAGCATTGTTTAGGATAGTGCTGGCTTGTGATGCTGTGTAATAAAGGCAGTTACTTTCCAATAGGTTTTGATTGGGTGTCAGATTATGGAGGTTTAGATCAGGGTCAACATGATCAATCATCTTCTAGGTTTAAATTATGGTTATTAATATCCTGAGTTGTGTGTTGAGTTCTAGTACTGATATCTGTAGTGGTAGGAAGTTTGGACAAGTATATAGCTAGAGTATTTTGGTCATGTAGAGTATAGTCACTACTACACATAATGAAGTTGATGTTGTCTATGTGTTGTGCTGGAATGAACTAAAGTACAACTAGGTATAAACTAGTAATATAAAAATACAAATTGCGTGTCTAGTGAGGTGAATGTCCCTTCCTCGACTTTCCTATTCACCTGTATCCCTTAACTCGTCGCCATTGTCTACATATGGGATAAGGGCGAGTTTAGCTGATCCAGGCCAAACAGCGCTCCAAGCCAGCCAGTGAAGGCCAAGGCTACATCTGTTCTGAATCCCAGAATGCCTTTGTGAATGTTCTACAGTGTTCCGGCCGTACCTTCGTTGTTGTGAGAACTAGTTCTTATGTAGTGAAAATTTGTCTGTCATTCCAAGACACGTGTGCTAGATTCAAATTCAAATTCAAATTCAAAGTTTATTCTCTATAAGGATTATAATGCTGAGTTTACAGAAATTTGGTTATTGTGTGGTTTACATGTAGTAAAATAGTGATTACAGAGTGTACCACTAGAACGCTTAGCATGGCTAGGCATTTCGGGCAGACTTAGTTTTATTCTTAATTGTAAAATATTACAAATTATGAGGTAAGTTGGTATTATGGCTAAGTGACTAAATACTAGTTTGTGAGTTTAGCAATGTAAATGCTTTTGTTTTGGCACAGTACATAGTTTCAGTATTGTTCAGTATGTGTTAAGTGCTGCAGGTCTGGAGTAATTAACAAGTAGTACAGGGTTGGTAACTCTCGAGACGACTGTGGGCCCAGTGAATGACCTTGAAAATTGCACTGCGACCTGCAGGCCACTACACCCATATTGCCTGTGTCTAGCGAGGTGAATATCCCTTCCTTGTCCCTTCTCCTTCCTCGGTTTGGAACTCAGCCGTTCGCCTCTATTTGCTTGTGGTCTAGAGGCGGTTTTTTTTGCCAGACCACATGGGTGCTTGAGTGCCCGTGTCCTCTGTGCCGCACTCCGCTCATCTTGCGAGTGTCTCCTGTGTGCCTCCCTGCCTGCTGCAAGCAGGTGTCCGGGTGGTTGGCGCGGGCTTGGCGAGCACAGTCAAGCAAGCTTGAGGGCAGCACTAAAAGCTAGCCAGAACAAGCTAAGGCAGCCTGCAGTTATAGCTGTCCTAGGGCCCAGCATGTCTGTGTATACATTCTGCAGTGCTGCTGGCATACCAGTGTTTCCTGTAGTGGCTTGAGAACAATTTGACGAGCATTGCAGTGCTGACATTTTGAGTGGGACATGCCAGAGGTTCACTTATAAACATAGTAAGCTTGTGGTGATTGGCTTGTACACAGTGAACATTCATCTGTCATACTTGTGCTAGAAGTGTTAAGTGCTGCTTTCCCCAACAGTTAATTGTCATTTGTAAGCCTGTATTAAGACTTTAAAAGGCTCAGAGTGTACTTCAGTGTAGTGACTCCTTACATTTGATAAATCCGTGTAATACATGCTCTGCTCAGTGTAACTGAACTATTAAATACGGTTACATAATTAAGTTGCTTGCCCTAGTGTCATTGTTGTGTTTTCTAATACATTTTCTCGTTCAGACTGAAACTTTACTGCTAAATTCCCAGTAATATTTCAAATTGCAGTGTTCATCTGTGATGTGAGTGTGTAACTTATGCTTTGTATTTTTACTGTGAACAAGCTTATTCCTGCATAATGTTCAGTTTCATGAATACTTTCTTACTTGAGTAATTCGGTTACCTTTCAACTGTGTTAAGCAAGAGTCAGCCTGTTAACATCTATGTTCCTTGCCATCGCATCTAGTGGGTCTAGCGCCTAGTTAAAATTGTAATAGTAACAATTTGCAATCATTATACTTCTAGTTATACATTGTGTAAATTGTTTTAGACTATTTGATCAACTGGATTGTAGTGTTTAACTTCTGATACACCAATTTAATGACTGCAGACACGCACTGACACATAATAAACACATTAAAACGCTGGTAACTCCAGAAGCTGGGCCTAGTGTGTGACCTTGAGAAGTTGAGTGTGTTTATTACGACCAGCGGTGTACCACTCTCACCTATATTTACATCAACAAAAGTGTATTCTAAGTGATAAAGTGTACACTTGGTGTACTTGGTAACACTTGTCATACATAGTAACGCGTGTGTAAGTGAGATTGTTTAGGTACTGGTTCATCTATCTACAGCTGCACACTTATGCTTGCATACATGTATAACATAGTAACGTGTGAGTTACCCAGGATGGACCAAGGAAGTCGACCAGAGTGATTTATCTCATTGTCATTGTAACATTACCTAGTTTTTTTTTTTTTTTTTTTTTTTTTTTTTTTTTTTTTTTTTTTTTTTGTTTTTTTTTTTTTAGTAATACTGTTTACAATCTATGGTTGGGGTAAGAGGTTGTCTTCAGCATTCATTGTGATGTCTGCTATATTATTATTTCAGTGAGGTACATTAGGTGGCAGTAGCCTGAACTAACTCAAGTGGAAGTTATCATTGAATTTGAACCTCATGTTTAATGTGATGTATGTCAGAATTCTAATTTTATGCTCAATATTACCTATTTTGCCTCTCTCTCTCTCTCTCTCTCTCTCTCTCTCTCTCTCTTTTCATCTTTGTAATTTGTGATAAGGTGTAAGACCTCGCCTGTACCATCCATTATATCATTATATGTACCATATTATTAACACATACAAGATGTCTCTGAGTGTGTTTTTGGTGGGGTGTGTGTCGTATTGAGTGGTGGTGGTCTGGGTTGAGTATGGTTGGAGGTGTTCATTGAACTTGAGCACTTGTGTCTTGTGATCTATTTTGGACTTCTGACTTTGTAGTGAATATTTGCTCTTGCATAAGCTATAAGGGAAAGATAAGCGAGGAATTCATGTGTTGTGAGTCTTACACCAGATATCATCACTGGCAAACATGGCAACTGTCATAGAGGAACCTATTTCTGCAGGTGATGGAAATGATGATAGCTTCCAGACCTTTAAAAGTAAACAAAAGAGAAAAAGTGAGAAAGGGCTAGAGCGTCGACGTAGTCAGACTCACTTGACTCGTACACAATGTGATACTAAACGTCCTTGGTGCACAGAGGCTGCAAGAAGTCTTTCTTCAAAGGAAGAATGTGTTAAGCTGAACTTCCCTGACAACACCCCGCTGCCTGCTAAGTGTGCATGGCTAATGGAAGCTGTAAACAAGCATCCTAACTCAAGGATCCAATTTAGGAAAAACACACACAACTTTGTGTTTGTGGAACAGAATAAAGAGCTGATCAATGATCTACTTAGTACACCTTATGGGGATATTAAGCTGCTCCGACCTCCATCAGACACTCACCACTTTAAAAAATGGGTCAGTATCATAATCTTTGGATACCTTCTCTGCATGGACCCATCCCATCTGACTCTAAGTGAGCATATCATCAAGCCTAAAAGACTTAAAGGAAAATCCCAAATTATTGCCAGTTGGGTGGGTCCTGTGCCCCTCCCCCGGAATATCTGGGTGTATGGTTTACGTTTCCTAAACATCGAAGTGTACCTACCCCCTAAACGTAGGTGTTACAAATGCCAACACTATGGCCATGTTGCAGTAGACTGTGGAATACTACATTCTTGGTGTGGTAAGTGTGCTGGGAAACATTCCACTAGCCGAAAATTTAAGTGTATTAACTATAAAGAAGTTGGGGTTACAGTTTCCCACAAGGACTGCAGTCAGAACCCAAACGACCTTCGATGTAAACCTGATAACAGTCCTTTAATGGTAACTGAGGATGGGGGCCATCCAGTCTACCACAGCCAGATCTGAGACTGAACCTCTGCAAAGTGTGCAAGAACCCCACCTCACTGCAAAGGATTCTGGTGATACCAGAATGCCATCACACACACCAGCTGTGGAGGAGCTAGCCATCCCTGCTAGCACATATGGAACTACTGGTCTGCCACTACAGATACCTATGGCTACACCTGAATATGGGGATGAGTTTGTCATTTCTCCCAATACACACAACTACAACAGTCAGACGGACACCACACAGGTAACCTCCCTGGAAATTGGAGATGAGTCAGATGCACAGGACCTACCTGCAATGAATGATGAAACAGAGAACACTAATGTAACCATGGTACCTGTTAAGGTGATAGGTGTTAAAGAAAGCACTAACCCAGAAGTGCCATCCTCCGGAGAGGCATTGGATTCGCCTGACCTTCCTCATATTATAACAAATTTCCAGAAAAAAATTGAGCATCTTGAACAGATCCTGACAAGTTTAATAAATATATGTAATCAGGATGATGCTCTTGAGCATGGTGATGATGTCAAAAGTGCAGCAATCTCCGTTCAGCTTCCACCAATTTGTGAGAAAGAAGCCCATAACTCTTGCCTTCAAGACTTGCCTTTTAACTGGCTGCCGAAATGCCGAAAAATGCTTAAAAATAAAGGTCCTGAAGATAAAGACGTACAAACTATGCTATTTGCTCTTAAGTATCTGCACACTGTAGTCAAAGCATAATAGTTTTACCATCTTATGAGCAAGAGATTGTAATAACTCACTACAATGGATACATTACAAATCTTTTCATGGAACATTGCTTCCATCAGGAAGCGGTTGCCTGACTTACATCATATTAGTGCAACCAAGAATATTGATGTCATCTGTTTGCAGGAATGTAGATTGAAAGATGGAGCACCTCCACCAAACTTGCCTGGATATGCAGCTTATAACCTAAGGTCAACCAACTGTTGTGTGATGTATGTCAGAAAGAACTTGCCACATTCACTCCTTTCCTTGCAGAGTCGAGTTAACATGCAGTATCATGGTGTCAAAGTATATGCAGGCGATTTTTCCATAAACATTTTTAATCTCTATGCCCCAGCGAACCAGCTTCGACCTGATGCTTTACCAGATCGCATCAGTAGTGAACCTACCATCATTCTTGGAGATTTTAATGCCAGACATAAGAATATTGGTGGGTCTATAACAAACACCAATGGAACTAAACTAGTGAGATTGCTAAATGAGCATGATAATGTTCGAATTGTGGGCACTACTGAGCCTACTCACATATATGGTGGCATACTAGATCTGTGTCTTGGATTTAATACATCATATACGATGCATGACTCTGTCATAGTTGATGATCTTCTATCTGATCACTTCCCAAGACTAACAACTGTCAATCTTGATCACATCTCCAGCAATCAAGGAGCTAAATACAGAAGGAGGAAACTTATTCTCAAACCAGAACACAGAGACAACTTTATTAACCACTTGGATCAATGGTATAAGAATTACGAGCCCATTGGCACACAAAAATTTAATGATGATTTAATTACCACTATTGAGAGTGTTCTCACAGATCAAGTGGGCAGGAATAGGAAACAAAGACCCTCCACTATAAATAACAATAAAAACCAATGTAAATACTATAATGATCCACAGCTGCGCAATCTAACACATGCAGCTAGGAGGATTGGTAAAGCATACCGTGAATGTAGAACCCCAGACCTGCTCAGAACGTTCCAAGCTGCACTAACAAATGCAAGGAATAGAAAGGAAGAACTTAGGCAACAGGAATGGGAACAGTTTGTTAGTGGATTAAATAGGTCCCCCCCTTTGAGTTTGGCTTGGAAAGGTATAAATAAAATAACCAGGAAAAAGACTGGCAATGTTGCTCATCCCTTTCCTCTTGAAAAAGCAAATGACCTCATAAATGACTGGTCCAAAACATCCAGGCATGAAAGCCTTCCATCTCATATTAGAAAAAAATTAGAGAGTACTTCTGAAGAAATGTTGAAACTGATTAATTTTATGAGCCAAAATATTGATGAGAGTGATTGCCTCTTTACCGAGTATGAATTAGATAATGCATTAACCAAAGGTCGATCAACTGCTCCTGGAGAGGATGGTATAACCTATGATATTCTCAGAACTCTAAGGCACGTGCCTGATAACCCTTTGTTGGCACTGTATAATCTCAGTTACATTGAGGGCGTTCTTCCTACTTCCTGGACCAATAGCCTCATTGTGCCTATCCCTAAGCCCCAACAGCCTGATACATTTAGGCCGATCTCCTTAACTAGTTGTCTTTGTAAAACTTTTTTTTTTTTTTTTTTACACAGGGTTTGACAAGGTTAAGGATCCCTAGCTTTATTGACAGCTATGTTACAGGTTAAGGATTCCTAACTTTATTGGCAAGCTAAGAGCTGTTACCTACATCAGCTCATTTGAAAGCATTTTTATTGTTATGAGACATACAAGTACGGGACAGGATGAAGTTGGAGCCATCTGTGGGCTAGCATTTTCATTTGATCAACTGACTTTATCTCGTTGACATCATTATGCTGTACGAATGTGTTCCATACTCGAGTCATCCTGGGTATGTATGATCTCTGATGGAGTGATGTTCTGGAGAAGGGTACAGCCAGAGTGAAGTTGCTGCTTTCTGCCCGTCTTGTGGCATAAAAGCTTGTTTCACGCTGTCCTCGAAGTGGATCCAAGTGTGGTATTTTGACAATATTGGCCTTGTACATAACAGTAAGGCCACCCACATCCCTCCTATGTTGAAGGCTCTGCTGAAATGACAGATCTATCCAGGATGGGTCCAGGCGAGAGATGAGACGTCTTGCTCTGTTCTCTACTCTGTCAAGCAGTCGCAGATGAGAGGGGGGGCAGGCAAACCAAGAAAGTGGAGCATACTCAAGGTGTGAGCGTACTTGTGCTTCGTACAGGATCTTGCAACCCCTATTGTCAAGCAGATGCGAGATACGGCGAAGTGCTGTAAGCTTCCTGGCTGCCTTGTTTGCAAGATTTACAACATGGTTCTTCATGGTTAGTTTGGAGTCAAATTTCACCCCAAGGATATCAACTTCTTCTCCAGGTGCCAACATCCTCCCATTCATCCTTACTACTGCACCAGCATTACCATCATGGTGCCTAGAGACGATCATCATTTGCGTTTTCTCAGGTGCAAATGTTACTTGCCATCTATTTCCCCAAGCTGATATAGCTCTCAGCTGGTGATTGATGTAGCTTAGAGCAGCTGGCATTTCTTCTCTTGGATAAGTGAATGTCAGTGTACAGTCGTCTGCATATGCATGTGATTCTGGGATGAGATGAAGAAGGTCGTTGAAGTAGACATTCCATAACAGTGGACCCAGCACGCTTCCTTGTGGAACGCTTGCCCCAATAGGATGCCTTGCTGATTCCGTTCCATTGAGGACTACACTTAGAGATCTACCATGAAGGTAATCACTGAGGAGACATAGCGTAGAGCCTGCAATTCCCAGTGCATGAAGTTTTGCTAAGAATGACGCTTAACAGACTGTACTACAGAATCAGACATCAACTTTCCCCCTACCTCTATGGGTTCATGAAAGGTAAAAGTGTGCAGAACTGTATTTCCACCTTTCTCACTGCACACACCTCTACTAGTTTTACCACTTTTCTTGATCTAAAATCTGCATTTGATATTACGAACAGAACCGTTATACTATATGAACTAGCCAAAATGAATATTGGTGGTAGCTTACTCTGCTGGATAATAGGATACCTGTCAAATAGAGTATCCTCTGTCCTTTACCAAGGCTTCAGAAGTGATTCTAAAGAAATGTCTTTAGGTACACCGCAGGGAGGAGTTCTTAGTCCCATGCTATTTAATATTCTGATTAATGCTCTCCTAAATGCTCTACCTGCCTCACCTAAACATATAGCTATAAGCTATGCTGATGATATCATGATCCATACAACAGGGCATAAGAAGATGAATACCATTCTTAATGAAGTTCAAGCAATTTGTAATCGACTAGGCCTCATAATATCTTCCTCTAAAACTAAGATATTAACAAGCAAACGACATCCCCCACCCATCTATTTGCAGGGTGAAATCATTAGCTACGTTAAAACTTACAGATATCTTGGTGTAGATGTACCCTTTAACAAATCCACTATACCACAACTAAACAAGAAATGTAAAGCTAGGCCAAATGCTCTCAAAGCTGTTGCTGGCTACAATTCCAACTATGGTGCTAATGTGAGAATCGTGAGAATGATGTACATAGCCTATGTTAGGTCCTTAATTGATTATGCTGCTCCCATGTTGATATTAGCTAGAGAAAGTTCTCTCCGACCCTTGGAGTTAATGCAAAATGAAGCTCTCAGGATTATTCTTGGCTGTCCCAGATCTACAAAAGTTCTTAACATGAGGAAGGAGCTTGGTATTTCTAGTATCAGTGATAGGATTGTTGAAATTAACACTGTACTCGGTATTAGAATGTTGAGAAACGAACCAGACACTGTCACAGTGAATCTTACCAAGTGTCTAGAGGTAAATACACACAGATCTAAATGGATTGTGAAAACGTGCAATTGCATTAAGTTTTATAACCTGCATGAACTGTATCACTGTAGGCAACAAGAGCATTTCACCCCTCCATGGAAGATGTGTTCATTTAATATCACATACCTACAAGTCCCTCCCAAGAAGCTCATTGGTAGTAATCCCTTCCTTAAATCTCTTGTTAGAGCGTAACTGCTCAAGAAGAAATTTCTCACCTAGCTGGTAGTAACAAGTTATCACAAGTTATATACACTGATGGATCTAAACAGGAGTCTTCTGGCAGGGCTGCATCTGCTCTTGTTGCCACCTCCCTAGTTAAGAACGATAATAAATTTGTTGAGTTAGGCATAAGAATTAACAACTGGGCGTCTACACTGCAAACTGAATTGTTTGCAATCCTAATGGCGCTAAAGCTAACCTATGACACTGAGCTTGACTCTATCATCATTACTGATTTTATGTCATCATTGAAGGCTCTTGACTCATATAATGACTCCAACAACATGCTCATTGGGGAAGCCAGGTATAGATACTCAAAAATTAGGGACAAAGGAATTAATGTACAATTGCTATGGATCCCATCACACATTGGATTACTCCTTCATGATAAAGTTGATATGTTAGCCAAGAAGAGTATCCAGAAGGAGAATGTAGAATATAACTTTGGTATAACTGTGTCTAGCATTAGGAATAATATTAGGAGAGAAGTAAATAATGAAAATGATTGTTATAGGAATGCAGTTAGAAGCCTGAGTAGATCTATAACCCACTATGATAACATGAACGTAGATAAGTATGTTTATGGAGCAACCTGCAATGTGAACAGACTGACTGATGTTGTAGTGGCCAGGCTTAGGCTTGGTTACAAGTACTTCTGGCAGTTTGGGAGACACACAGATGATGATCAAACTAAATGTAAATTATGTGATCAGGCATATGGTCACTCTCTTGAACACTATGTGCTTAATTGTCCACTTATTGAGGATTACAGAGACAGACAGTATAATAACCTATGTGACATGTCAAGATATCTTATTAATGAAAATAAGATACCAGATATACTAAGCAAATTTCCTAAATTTGCTTGTAACAGATAAGTGAACTATAGATATGTAGATATAAATCCATATGTATTCCTGTTAACCCTTTGGGGCCTAGTTCCTAGGCCTTTTGTGTATCCATATGCTCTCGCGCTACCGTCCACAGGATGGATATGGGGTGCACAATAAACTAGCCACTTCGGTGGCAAAATCTAAATCTGTGTGTAGTGTCAGTAAACATTCACCTGTGTGTAGTGTTGTCAGTAAACGTTCGCCTGTGTGTAATGTTGTTAGTCAGTGTCCTGTTCGAGGCAGGTAGGGTTTGCATAAATGGGGAGAAATCCGAGTGGGGATGCGTCACAAGCTGTGTTCCACAGGGGCAAGTGATGAGCCCTTTGTTGTTCATAACATACTTAAACGACATTAATGAGAGAATAGCGACGTACCAAGTTTGCCAATGACACTAAAATATGCCATATGTTTTATTTGATGAGGACACTAGAGTGCTAGAGAAAGACCTGGATAGATTGAGACAGTGGTCGGAGAAGTGGGAGATACAATTTAATGTAGACAAATGTAAGGTTATAGGCCTGGAAAAAAAAAAGAAAAAACCATGACACTTATAAACTGAATAATGTAGATCTCGGTCACTGAATGCAAAGAATATTTAGGAGTTCTGATTAGCAGTAATTTAAAGCCAAGACAATAGTGCATAAGTGTTCGCAATAAAGTTAATATAAATCTTGGCTTCATATAAAGAAATTTAAATAATAGGAGTCTTCAGATTATACCTCAACTTTATGTATTCTTAGTAAGGCCTCATTTAGATTATGCTAGGCAGTTCTGGTCTCCATATGTGATGGATGGTTTTGAAAACCGACAAGTTGAATTGAGACACTTAGGCAACACATGGGAATCTTTAATGAAGAAACGTTTCGCCACACACTGGCTTCATCAGTCCGATACAATGTAGAAATGGGTAAGGAGAGGAGGAGTTTGAGGTAATCAGTCCCTCGACCTGGAATCGATGTGTTCAGTCCATCACTCTTGTAGGAAGTCCTTTGTATCGGACTGATGAAGCCACTGTGTGGCGAAACGTTACTTCATTAAAGATTCCCATGTGTTGCATAAATGGTCTCCACATTACAGAATGGACATAAATGTATTGGAAAATATACACGGAAGAATGACAAAGTTGATCCCATGTATCGGAAAACTTTCCTATGAGGAAAGGCGTAAAATTGAGATGTATAAATGGAAGACGGGAATAAAGGGTTATAAATAACGTACTAAAAATATCTAGCCTAGACAGGATTCGTAGCAATAGGTTCAAGGTGGAAAAAAATAGATTTAGAAAGGATATAGGGAAGTACTGATTTGGTAACAGTTGTCCATAAGTGGAACAAACTCCCGAGAAGTGTCGTTGAATTGGAAACCTTAGTTAGCTGTAAGAATAGGTAAGACAAGTGGGTGTGAGTTAGACTTGCCTAGAATCAGTATTAGAACTCACCACATAATACAGGATATAAACAACCACTATTTAAACCTAAAAGATGAATGATCACGTTGACCCTGATCTAAACCTCCATAATCTAACACAATCAAAACTTATTGGAAAGTAACTGCCTTTATTACACAGCATCACAAGCCAGCACTATCCTGAACACTGCTCAAAGTCTATCAGTTCTTAACTACAACATGCAGCGCTGTATAGCCCTTGTGGCTTAGCGCTTCTTTTTTATAATAATAATAATTAACTACAACATCAGGTCCTTAAGCAAACACTATAATGACCTCCTGGCACTCCTTGAGTCACTAAAGACACCCTTCTCCTGCATTATTCTTACTGAGACCTGGCTTAAGCAGGACACAATTGATATCTACCCTCTACCAGGATACACAGCAATCCACAACTGCAGACCATACCAAGTTGGGGGTGGTACTGCAATCTATTACTCTAACCAACTATCTTGTATTAGCACTAATTGCTTTAGTGATGAACATGGGGAATACATTTTTGCTAATTTTACTGTAAAAAACCTAAAGACGCCTGTAACAGTCGGTGCCATATACCGGATACCCCACACAAACATCCCAAACTTCAGTGAGAATCTAAAGTCACTAATAACATAAGAACATAAGAACATAAGAACGAAGGAACACTGCAGCAGGCCTACTGGCCCATGCGAGGCAGGTCCAAGTCTCCTACCGGCTTAAGCCAATGCACCCAACCTAGTCAGGTCAGGTCACATTGACTTAAGGGAGGAACACGGCAACCGACCTGTTAGCACAAGCTATCAGGTCTAACTCACACCCACCCACATCTACTCATGTATTTATCCAACCTATTTTTAAAGCTACACAACGTTCTGGCCTCTATAACGGTACTTGGGAGTTTGTTCCACTCATCCACAACTCTATTACCAAACCAGTACTTTCCTATATCCTTCCTGAATCTGAATTTTTCCAACTTAAAACCATTGCTGCGAGTCCTGTCTAGGCTAGATATTTTCAGCACACTATTTACATCCCCTTTATTTATTCCTGTCTTCCACTTATACACCTCAATCATATCCCCCCTAATTCTACGTCTTTCTAGAGAGTGCAGTTTCAGGGCCCTTAGTCTATCCTCATAGGGAAGGTTTCTGATACATGGGATCATCTTTGTCATCCTCCTTTGTACATTTTCCAGAGAATTTATATCCATTCTGTAATACGGTGACCAAAACTGTGCAGCATAATCTAAATGAGGCCTAACCAAGGATGTATAGAGTTGAAGAACAACCTGAGGACTCCTATTATTTATGCTTCTTGATATGAAGCCAAGGATTCTATTAGCTTTATTGCGAACACTTATGCACTGTTGTCTTGGTTTCAGATTACTGCTAACCAGAACTCCTAAATCTTTTTCGCAATCCGTAATATTAAGATCTACATTATTTAGTTTATATGTGGCATGGTTATTGTCCTGTCCAACATTTAGAACTTTGCATTTGTCTATATTAAACTGCATCTGCCACTTCTCCGACCACTGCATCAGTCTATTCAAATCTTCCTGGAGTGCTCGAATGTCCTCGTCAGAATGAATTCGACGGCCTATTTTGGTGTCATCGGCAAACTTGCCGATGTCGCTCTTTATGCCCTCATCTATGTCGTTTATGTAGATTGTGAACAGCAGGGGGCCCAACACTGACCCCTGTGGAACACCGCTCGTGACGCTACCCCACTCTGATTTCTCCCCATTTATGCAAACTCTCTGCTGCCTATTTGTCAACCATGCCTCTATCCAGGAAAAAATTTCTCCTCCTATTCCATGTGCTTTAATTTTCCTCAATAGTCTCTGATGTGGGACCCTGTCAAAAGCCTTACTGAAGTCCATATACACAATATCATATTCATTACCATGATCTACCTCCTCAAATACCTTAGTGAAAAAAGTTAATAAATTCGTAAGGCAGGAACGCCCCTTTGTAAAACCATGCTGAGATTCGTTGATTAATTTATGCTTTTCAAGGTGGCTACGAACTGCCTCGGCAATTATTGATTCCATAAATTTTCCCACTATGGAGGTTAGGCTTATTGGTCTATAGTTCGAAGCTAAGGACCTGTCACCTGTTTTGAAAATAGGTATCACATTTGCCATTTTCCACTTATCTGGCACCATGCCAGTTTGTAGTGATATGTTGAAAAGATTAGCCAAAGGTGTGCTAAGCTCCTCTTTACATTCCTTTAGAACCCTTGCATACAGTTCATCAGGGCCTGGGGATTTGTTAGGTTTTAATTTATCTATTTGCCTAAGGACCATGTCACTTGTGACCCTAATAGTGCACAGTTTATTATCGTCCTGTTCTACATAATTTATCATTATTGGAATATCGCTGGTATCCTCCTGTGTAAAAACTGAGAGGAAGTATGTGTTAAAAATTCTACACATTTCCTTATCACTGTCAGTGAGCTGACCCGAGGAACTTTTGAGCGGGCCTATCTTGTCCCTGATCTTACTTCTGTATACCTGAAAGAATCCTTTTGGGTTAGTCTTCGATTCTCTTGCAACTTTAACCTCATAATCTCTTTTTGCTTTTCTAATTCCCTTTTTTGTTTCTCTCTTTAACTGAATATATCGATTTCTTAATTGCCCCTCTCCTCTTTTGATTTGCCTTTATATGCCTCTCTTTTGACCAATCAGATATTTTAATCTATTGTTCATCCATTTAGGATCATTTTTGTTTGATCTGATTTCCCTATTTGGAACATAATTTGACTGAGCAGCTAGAACTATGCCCTGGAAAGCATCATATCGGCAACCATCACCACCTACCTGACCCTTAGTCAGGTCATTCCAGTTCAGCCCACCTAAGTAATTTTTCAGTCCTATGAAATCAGCCAAGCGAAAGTCAGGGACGGAGACTTGATTGCCATTATTAGGGGAATTCCATGATATATTAAAACTGAGTGATTTGTGATCACTCTCCCCAAGCTCATCATTAACCTCAAGATTATTAATTAGTGTTTCCCTACTGGCAAGAACCAAGTCAAGGAGGTTATTTCCCCTAGTTGGCTCTGTCACAAACTGTTTTAAAAAACAATCCTGGATCGTATCAAGAAAGTCACCCGACTCTAAATTTCCTGTCAAATTGCTCCAGTCAATCTGTCTATAGTTGAAATCTCCCATTAGCACAACATTTTCGTATGTAGATGCCTTACGAATTTCGTCCCATAGAAGTTTACTGCACTCCCTATCAAGATTTGGGGCCCTGTAAATCACACCCAAAATTAGTTTTTCTCGGCCCTCGAGAAGCTGTAACCAAACAGATTCAGTGGCTGACGCTTCTAATTTAATATCTTGTCTAACACAACAATTTAAATTGTCTCTGACATACATCGCTACTCCACCACCTTTCCTGTTGACCCTGTCAGTGTGGAATAATTTATAGCCTTGTATGTGACATTCAGAGGGCATCTCTCTATCTTTCAGATTGAGCCAGGTCTCTGTTATAGCAATAATATCTATGTTTCCTGCACTTGCAATTAATCTTAGCTCATCTATCTTATTTCTAACACTCCTGCTATTAGTATAGTAAACCTTAAGGGAGCTAGTCCCTTGCTGCCCTCTGCTGTCCCCCTTTGTTTGCTGACCTGTTCTATTGTCTTTATTTATAACTTCATGCTGAATGCCTTTTATACATTTACTGTATCCAACCCTAGTGTTGCAACCTGCTTGTTTCCCACACACACCCATACCTCTATCTTCCATCAGTTTAAAATCATAGGCATTTCACCAATGGCCTTCTCAATCGAGTCTGCAAGTGCTACCACCCCTGCCCCAGAGAGATGTACCCCATCCCTTGCATACATATCATGTTTGCCATAAAAGTTGTTCCAGTTGTCAATGAATGGGATTGCAAGTTCCTTGCAGTATCTGTCTAGCCAGCAATAACAAACAGACATATGAACAAGCACCACCTTCTCTTAGCTGGAGACTTCAATATCAACCTTGGCCTACCAGATGATCAAACTGTAACTGATTTCATCAACAATATGAACTACGCACTTCTCTTACCAACAATAACTAAACCAACCAGGCTGACTGAGACAAGTGCAACCATAATAGACCACATATGGACCAGTATACTAGCCCCCCTTAAATCAGGGATAATCACAGACAGCACTACTGACCACTACCCAACCTTCCTCTTAACAAACATTAGTAAGCCACCACTCGAATACAACAAAGTTTCATTTTGACTCCATGACGAGGCCTCAATAAGGAATTTCACAGCAGACCTAGAGACTGTTAGGTAAACACACATGCAACAGTTAGGTATCTTCATTTCGAAACGTTTCGCCTACACAGTAGGCTTCTTCAGTCGAGTACAGAAAAGTTGATAGAAGCAGAAGTTACTTGAAGACGATGTAATCAGTCCATCACCCTTGAAGTTTTGAGGTGGTCAGTCCCTCAGTCTGGAGAAGAGTATTGTTCCATAGTCTGAAACAATAAGGAGTTGAAGTGACAGGATGGAGCCTATATACCGCCAGGAGGTGAGATGTAGGCCACTAGTAGATGTAAGAAGGTTGTCGTTGGAAGGTCAGGTCCCTCTCAAATCCAGCCATTCTGACTAGTAGAAGTTGACAAAGTTGATTTCAGGTCTGTACCAAGATACCCTTATGTTGCAGTGTCTGACAGAGTGAACATTCAAATGGTATAAAATACCGACAGGTTGTTAGGTAAGACACATATGCAACAGTTAGGTATCTTTATTTCGAAACGTTTCGCCTACACAGTAGGCTTCTTCAGTCGAGTACAGAAAATAAATTAGACACATGTGCATGGGTATCTTTATTGAGGAAACGTTTCGCCACACAGTGGCTTCATCAGTCCAAACGTAGGAGAAACTTGAAGAACAGGAGGAGAATGAGGTAATCAGTCCCTCAACCTTGAGTCGATGTGTTCAGTCCATCAATCAAGAGTTGCACATGTGTCTAATTTATCAAAATGTCGGTTCTCTGAACCATTCATCTACAGAGTACAGAAAAGTTGATAGAAGCAGAAGATACTTGAAGACGATGTAATCAGTCCATCACCCTTGAAGTTTTGAGGTGGTCAGTCCCTCAGTCTGGAGAAGAGTACTCTTCTGAGGGACTGACAACCTCAAAATTCTACGACTTTAAGGGTGATGGACTGATTACATCGTCTTCACATCTCTACTGTTCCTGCCTACTTTCTGTATTCGACTGAAGAAGCCTACTGTGTAGGCGAAACGTTTGGGAATAAAGTTGCCTAACTCTTGCCTATGTGTCTTACCTACCAACCTGTCGGTATTGTATACCATTTTGATATTCATCTTGTCAGACACTGCAACACATGGCCTCTTGGTACAGAAAACACCTTGGACAACCCTTACAAGTGAGAACTGTTGGATCTGAGAGGGACCTGACCTCTCAGTGGCTACATTCTCACTACTACTACTACTACTACTACTACTACTACTACTACTACTACTACTACTACTACTACTACTACTACTACTACTACTCTGCACCTCTCCCGACAGTATTTAAGTCTCCGCACTGTCGCTTGATCTTCCAAACCAATGCAGCTAAATCCAGCATTACATATTTTAACTACAGAAAACGTGATCCTCCATTACCTGTCGAGCTCAGAACAGCTGACACCCGCACTTACATCCCCATGACACAATCTGTCACTGTCCTTGGCGTTAATCTTGACTACCTTCTACGCTTACACGGAAACATTCACTCAAGGCATGCAATAGCTAGTAAGGCCCTTGCGGGCCTCTACAAGCTGAAACATGCCTCTCAACGCACCAAACTACACCTCTACAAATCCCTTATACGTCCTCTGATAACTTACTCTCCTCTAGCCCTCTCTCTTGCAGCAAAAACAAACTTACTTAAACTGCAGCGTGTCCAGAACAAGGCGCTGCGCTGGGTGCTTGATGTCAGATGGGAGGACTTCGCCACATGCGAGTCTCTACATGCCCAGTTAGACATCCCTGCCCTGAATCTGTACTGGAAGATGCTCAGTGACAGACAGATTGACAAACTTGTGACACGACATGCCTACTGGACCTCTCTCCTTGACGAAGACATTCGCAGACCCACAAACCAACACAACCTTTTCTACTCCTTGCATGATCCTGCTCCTAACCCTATTTACAAATAACCTTGGATTCTCCGAGAGGTACCTTCTATGACAGGTACCATTCTCTGATCCACTTTCGCCTTACCCTTTGGGTAAAGACATGGCTCAGTTCTACACTCCTCTCTAGCTCTAAACGTCGCATGTCCCTTCCTTCCCGCTCACCCCACCGGAGTCCCAACAGAAGAGCCTGAATTTCTCTTCTCAGTATCTGTCCCACGATCGCCTCGCTGCTGGGTCAAGCCCTTGCTCTATTTCTACGACAGATTTAGATTTTTAGATTTTGCCACCGAAGTGGCTAGTTTATTGTGCACCCCATATCCATCCTGTGGACGGTAGCGCGAGAGCATATGGATACACAAAAGGCCTAGGAACTAGGCCCCAAAGGGTTAACAGGAATACATATGGATTTATATCTACATATCTATAGTTCACTTATCTGTTACAAGCATATTTAGGAAATTTGCTTAGTATATCTGGTATCTTATTTTCATTAATAAGATATCTTGACATGTCACATAGGTTATTATACTGTCTGTCTCTGTATTCCTCAATAAGTGGACAATTAAGCACATAGTGTTCAAGAGAGTGACCATATGCCTGATCACATAATTTACATTTAGTTTGATCATCATCTGTGTGTCTCCCAAACTGCCAGAAGTACTTGTAACCAAGCCTAAGCCTGGCCATTACAACATCAGTTAGTCTGTTCACATTGCAAGTTGCTCCATAAACATACTTATCTACGTTCATGTTATCATAGTGGGTTATAGCACTATTCTTCGACTGTCCCGTCTTCCCCGCTCATCCCATTTGGGATCTTACCTGAACTTTCGTTCGTTCGCTTGATCTTCAGATAGTTCCTGACTATGGAACTAAACTTCTCCAGGCTGAGGGACTGACAACCTCAAAATTCTACGACTTGAAGGGAGATGGACTGATTACATCGTCTTCACATCTCTACTGTTTCTGCCTACTTTCTGTATTCGACTGAAGAAGCCTACTGTGTAGACGAAACGTTTCGGAATAAAGTTGACTAACTGTTGCCTATGTGTCTTGCCTACCAACCTGTCGGTATTATATACCATTTTGATATTCTTCTTACATCTACTAGTGGCCTACATCTCACCTCCTGGCGGTATATAGGCTCCATCCTGTCACTTCAACTCCTTATTGTTTCAGACGACAGATGACAGCAAGGAAATGAGTGAGCTACTTAAGTCCCAATATGACTCAGTTTTTAGCAAGCCGCTAACCAGACTGAGAGTCGAAGATCAAAATGAATTTTTTATGAGAGAGCCACAGAATTTGGTTAACACAAGCCTATCCGATGTTATCCTGACGCCAAATGACTTCGAACAGGCGATAAATGACATGCCCATGCACTCTGCCCCAGGGCCAGACTCATGGAACTCCGTGTTCATCAAGAACTGCAAGAAGCCCCTATCACGAGCCTTTTCCATCCTATGGAGAGGGAGCATGGACACGGGGGTCGTCCCACAGTTACTAAAAACAACAGACAGCCCCACTCCACAAAGGGGGCAGTAAAGCAACAGCAAAGAACTACAGACCGATAGCACTAACATCCCATATCATAAAAATCTTTGAAAGGGTCCTAAGAAGCAAGATCACCACCCATCTAGAAACCCATCAGTTACACAACCCAGGGCAACATGGGTTTAGAACAGGTCGCTCCTGTCTGTCTCAACTATTGGATCACTACGACAAGGTCCTAGATGCACTAGAAGACAAAAAGAATGCAGATGTAATATATACAGACTTTGCAAAAGTCTTCGACAAGTGTGACCATGGCGTAATAGCGCACAAAATGCGTGTTAAAGGAATAACAGGAAAAGTCGGTCGATGGATCTATAATTTCCTCACTAACAGAACACAGAGAGTAGTCGTCAACAGAGTAAAGTCCGAGGCAGCTACGGTGAAAAGCTCTGTTCCACAAGGCACAGTACTCGCTCCCATCTTGTTCCTCATCCTCATATCCGACATAGACAAGGATGTCACCCACAACACTGTGTCTTCCTTTGCAGATGACACCCGAATCTGTATGACAGTGTCTTCCATTGCAGACACTGCAAGGCTCCAGGCGGACATTAACCAAATCTTTCAGTGGGCTGCAGAAAACAATATGAAGTTCAACGATGAGAAATTTCAATTACTCAGATGTGGTAAACACGAAGAAATTAAATCTTCATCAGAGTACAAAACAAATTCTGGCCACAAAATAGAGCGAAACACCAACGTCAAAGACCTGGGAGTGATCATGTCGGAGGATCTCACCTTCAAGGACCATAACATTGTATCAATCGCATCTGCTAGAAAAATGACAGGATGAATAATGAGAACCTTCAAAACTAGGGATGCCAAGCCCATGATGACACTCTTCAGGTCACTTGTTCTATCTAGGCTGGAATATTGCTGCACACTAACAGCACCTTTCAAGGCAGGTGAAATTGCTGACCTAGAAAATGTACAGAGAACCTTCACGGCGTGCATAACAGAGATAAAACACCTCAATTACTGGGAGCGCTTGAGGTTCCTAAACCTGTATTCCCTGGAATGCAGGTGGGAGAGATACATGATTATATACACCTGGAAAATCCTAGAGGGACTAGTACCGAACTTGCACACGAAAATCACTCACTACGAAAGCAAAAGACTTGGCAGACGATGCAACATCCCCCCAATGAAAAGCAGGGGTGTCACTAGCACGTTAAGAGACCATACAATAAGTGTCAGGGGCCCGAGACTGTTCAACTGCCTCCCAGCATACATAAGGGGGATTACCAACAGACCCCTGGCAGTCTTCAAGCTGGCACTGGACAAGCACCTAAAGTCGGTTCCTGACCAGCCTGGCTGTGGCTCATACGTTGGTTTGCGTGCAGCCAGCAGTAACAGCCTGGTTGATCAGGCTCTGATCCACCAGGAGGCCTGGTCACAGACCGGGCTGCGGGGGCGTTGACCCCCGGAACTCTCTCCAGGTAAACTCCAGACCGAGGGACTGACCACCTCAGAACTTCAAGGGTGATGGACTGATTACATCGTCTTCAAGTATCTTCTGCTTCTATCAACTTTTCTGTACTCGACTGAAGAAGCCTACTGTGTAGGCGAAACGTTTCGAAATAAAGATACCTAACTGTTGCATATGTGTCTTACCTAACAACCTGTCGGTATTTTATACCATTTGAATGTTAGACCTAGAGACTGTTGACTGGCCTACAGAATTCTCCAATGCCAATGGTATTGATGATTGGACAGACGTTTTTCTTAACAAAATACTTAGACTATACAACATTGTCCTATAAAAACGAAACAGATCACGAATAAACGGCTTGGTTGCCCATGGCTAACCAGCAGATTTAGATTAGATTTTGCCACCGAAGTGGCTAGTTTATTGTGCACCCCATATCCATCCTGTGGACGGTAGCGCGAGAGCATATGGGTACACAAAAGGCCTAGGAACTAGGCCCCAAAGGGTTAACAGGAACACATATGGATTTATATCTACATATCTATAGTTCACTTATCTGTTACAAGCAAATTTAGGAAATTTGCTTTGTATATCTGGTATCTTATTTTCATTAATAAGATATCTTGACATGTCACATAGGTTATTATACTGTCTGTCTCTGTATTCCTCAATAAGTGGACAATTAAGCACATAGTGTTCAAGAGAGTGACCATATGCCTGATCACATTAGTTACATTTAGTTTGATCATCATCTGTGTGTCTCCCAAACTGCCAGAAGTACTTGTAACCAAGCCTAAGCCTGGCCACTACAACATCAGTCAGTCTGTTCACATTGCAAGTTGCTCTATAAACATACTTATCTACGTTCATGTTATCATAGTGGGTTATAGATCTACTCAGGCTTCTAACTGCATTCCTACAACAATCATTTTCATTATTTACTTCTCTCCTAATATTATTCCTAATGCTAGACACAGTTATACCAAAGTTATATTCTACATTCTCCTTCTGGGCACTCTTCTTGGCTAACATATCAACTTTATCATGAAGGAGTAATCCAATGTGTGATGGGATCCATAGCAATTGTACATTAATTCCTTTGTCCCTAATTTTTGAGTATCTATACCTGGCTTCTCCAATGAGCATGTTGTTGGAGTCATTATATGAGTCAAGAGCCTTCAGTGATGACATAGAATCAGTAATGATGATAGAGTCAAGCTCAGTGTCATAGGTTAGCTTTAGCGCCATTAGGATTGCAAACAATTCAGTTTGCAGTGTAGACGCCCAGTTGTTAATTCTTATGCCTAACTCAACAAATTTATTATCGTTCTTAACTAGGGAGGTGGCAACAAGAGCAGATGCAGCCCTGCCAGAAGACTCCTGTTTAGATCCATCAGTGTATGTAACTTGTGATAACTTATTACTACCAGCTAGGTGACAAATTTCTTCTTGAGCAGTTGCTCTAACAAGAGATTTAAGGAAGGGATTACTACCAATGAGCTTCTTGGGAGGGACTTGTAGGTATGTGATATTAAATGTACACATCTTCCATGGAGGGGTGAAATGCTCTTGTTGCCTGCAGTGATACAGTTCATGAAGGTTATAAAACTTAATGCAATTGCACGTTTTCACAATTCATTTAGATCTGTGTGTATTTACCTCTAGACACTTGGTAAGATTCACTGTGACAGTGTCTGGTTCGTTTCTCAACATTCTAATACCGAGTACAGTGTTAATTTCAACAATCCTATCACTGATACTAGAAATACCAAGCTCCTTCCTCATGTTAAGAACTTTTGTAGATCTGGGACAGCCAAGAATAATCCTGAGAGCTTCATTTTGCATTAACTCCAAGGGTCGGAGAGAACTTTCTCTAGCTAATATCAACATGGGAGCAGCATAATCAATTAAGGACCTAACATAGGCTATGTACATCATTCTCACGATTCTCACATTAGCACCATAGTTGGGATTGTAGCCAGCAACAGCTTTGAGAGCATTTAGCCTAGCTTTGCATTTCTTGTTTAATTGTGGTATAGTGGATTTGTTAAAGGGTACATCTACACCAAGATATCTGTAAGTTTTAACGTAGCTAATGATTTCACCCTGCAAATAGATGGGTGGGGGATGTCGTTTGCTTGTTAATATCTTAGTTTTAGAGGAAGATATTATGAGGCCTAGTCGATTACAAATTGCTTGAACTTCATTAAGAATGGTATTCATCTTCTTATGCCCTGTTGTATGGATCATGATATCATCAGCATAGCTTATAGCTATATGTTTAGGTGAGGCAGGTAGAGCATTTAGGAGAGCATTAATCAGAATATTAAATAGCATGGGACTAAGAACTCCTCCCTGCGGTGTACCTAAAGACATTTCTTTAGAATCACTTCTGAAGCCTTGGTAAAGGACAGAGGATACTCTATTTGACAGGTATCCTATTATCCAGCAGAGTAAGCTACCACCAATATTCATTTTGGCTAGTTCATGTAGTATAACGGTTCTGTTCGCAATATCAAATACAGATTTTAGATCAAGAAAAGTGGTAAAACTAGTAGAGGTGTGTGCAGTGAGAAAGGTGGAAATACAGTTCTGCACACTTTTACCTTTCATGAACCCATAGAGGTAGGGGGAAAGTTGGTGTCTGATTCTGTAGTACAGTCTGTTAAGTATCATTCTTTCAAAAGTTTTACAAAGACAACTAGTTAAGGAGATCGGCCTAAATGTATCAGGCTGTTGGGGCTTAGGGATAGGCACAATGAGACTATTGGTCCAGGAAGTAGGAAGAACGCCCTCAATGTAACTGAGATTATACAGTGCCAACAAAGGGTTATCAGGCACGTGCCTTAGAACTAACCAGCAGCATTCTGAAATCCATTGATAAGAAACACCAATATGAAAAGCAATATAGACAGGGCTTAATACACAAAGATATTCTTAAACAATATTCAACAGTTCTCACCAAATTAATAAAGAAAGCCAAACAACTGTACTACTCCAGCAGATTCACTGACACAAGAGGAGATATAAAAAAGACCTGGAAAACACTTTCCCAGATTCTGGGGGCCCACAAACTGAAAAAAAAACAAGAATATTGTTCTAACTAAACCTCATGAAACACCACTGCATCCTACTGATACAGCTAACAAGATAAGCAACTTCTTCTCAAACATAGGATCTAATCTCGCCAGTAAAATCCCACGTACCAATGCCCGTGCCGGGGACTACCTAGATGGGAATTTCCCAAATTCCTTCTATCTTGTACCAACTGAGCCACGGAAGTCACCGCGATCATAATGTCACTTAAAAACAACTCGGGGAATCTGTCTCACGTCCCACCATTATTATACAAGCGAGTGGCCCATGTCCTTTCGCATGCTATTATTACATTACTTTTTAACAAGTCACTAGAAACTAGCACTTTCCCGACACTACTCAAGACAGCAAGGGTTACACCAATACATAAAGGTGGTGACCCTGCAGACATAAACAACTATAGGCAAATATCAAACTTACCATTGCTATCCAAAATCTTCGAGAAACTCGTGCACAGGAGTCTATATTCATTTATAACGTCACAAAACATACTCAACCCCTGCCAATTTGGATTCAGGAAAAATAAAAGCACTAATGATGCAATTATAAAAATGCTAGACCTGCTTTACAAAGCATTGGAAAAAAAGGAATATCCACTAGGAATTTTTATTGACCTAAGAAAAGCGTTTGACACAGTAGACCACGGCATCCTACTCCACAAACTTGACCACTATGGTATAAGAGGCCATGCGCTTGCATATTTTAAATCCTACCTTTCTAATAGGTATCAGTATGTCACCATTAAAGACACAGCCTCATCAATATGGCCACTTGATACTGGAGTTCCGCAGGGAAGTGTCCTTGGACCCCTGCTCTTCCTCATATACATCAATGATCTTCCAAACATATCCCAACACCTGAAACCCATTCTCTTTGCTGACGACACGACTTATGTCATCTCCCACCCTAATCTTGCTACCCTCAACACCATTGTTATCGAGGAGCTGTTCAAAATATCGACTTGGATGACAGCCAATAAACTTACACTTAAAACTGGCAAAACCTACTATATTATGTTTGGTAGCAGAGCAGGTGTTGCGCAACTTAACATTAAGATCGACAACACTCTAATTGCCAGACATAATGAGGGCAAATCCCTTGGCCTATACCTCGACAACAACCTAGATTTCAGCACCCATATCCAACACATAAAAAAAGTATTCAAAACGGTGGGGATCCTCTCCAAGATACGATACTACGTACCGCAAACTGCCCTTCTCACACTATACCATTCACTTTCATATCCATACCTCACCTATGCTATCTGTGCTTTGGGTTCAACTGCAGCAACACACCTAAAGCCAATAATAACCCAACAAAAAGCCGCAGTAAGAATAATCACTAAATCCCATTTCTGGCAACACCCCCCCCTTACACTCTTCATAGATCTAAACTTACTCCCTGTTCAGAACATCCACACTTACTACTGTGCAATCTATATCTACAGGACCTTAAATTCCAATATTAACCTTGACCTAAAATGCTCTCTTGATAGTTGTGACACCGGATTCTCCAATACCCAAAACATTCTTAATCATGTACTAGCCTCGTGTCAGGACCTGGGGTTGATAATCTCTACTGTTAAAACAAAGATACTCAATAGGCGTCCTCCTCGACAGAGAGGCACAGTTCGTCAGATCCAGTTGCATGATGGGTCTCTTCTAGAATATGTAAGCAGATACAGGTATCTAGGCTTTAAGGTTCCACTACTTGGACCTGTTGTAACAAGACTTTGTCGCCAATACAAAGAAAGACTAAGAGCACTTAGAGTTGTGGCTGGGTTTCACCCCAGGTATGGTGCTAATGTTAAAATTGTGAAAATGATGTATCTTGCTTATATTAGATCATTGGTTGATTATGCTGCGCCACTACTTGCTCTTGTGTCTGACTGGAAGCTTGGAGGGCTGGAAAAACTGTAGAACGAAGCAATGAGGATCATTTTAGGATGCCCTCGTACTGCCAAAATTTTAAATATGCAAAAAGAACTTGATATTCCAAGCATCAGAGATCGTGTTACTGAAAGAAATATCCTAATTGGGGTTAATATGCTCAGGCAAGCTCATTCAAACCCCTGCACAGAAGCCCTCCAAACTTTCCTCAGCACTGGTGAACACTCCTCCAGATGGGTCGAAAAAACTGGAACCGACCTCCGCATGAATCAGATACATGATCTATGTCAAGCAAGGCAACAGCGGCACTTCTCCGCTCCATGGAATATTACCCCATTCCAAACTACCATTCC
>NC_091315.1:21261818-21404318 GCF_038502225.1 Cherax quadricarinatus
AATTACACTCACTCACCCACTGACTATAAACCCAGAAATACTAATCTTAATCTTCATCTTAATCCCTGTTCAGAACATCCACACTTACTACTGTGCAATCTATATCTACAGGACCTTAAATTCCAATATTAACCTTGACCTAAAATGCTTTCTTGATAGTTGTGACAGGATCCATAGGCATAACACCAGACACAAACATCTCTATGACATTCCCCGTGTTCGACTAAACCTTTACAAAAATTCAATGTATTTCAAAGGACCTAAAATCTGGGACACCCTACCTGAAAACTCTAGAACTGCAGACACATTCATCACTTTCAAAACTACAGTTAGAAAACATCTTATCTCCCTGATGCACCCCGACAACTAACTACATGAAAACCACCTGGTGGTTCAAAATTACACTCACTCACCCACTGACTATAAACCCAGAAATACTAATCTTAATCTTTTATTTATTTATTTATTTATTTATTTATTTATTTATTTATTAACAATTTGAGCACACATACAGAGGTACAAAAAATACAGATAAGAGCAGCATGCCAAAGCCACTTATACTATGCATAGCATTACGGGCTGGCTTAAAATTAACTTAAGATTAACTAAGCAATTATGAAATCAGTGATAAAACATTAATGTAAACAGATTACTATAAAGCACAAGTGAGTATTACAAAGACAGGTCATATGGTTGCATGCATTGTTGTACATTCAGTCGTATGGAGTATTCTGTTAGGTAGTGTATTTAAAAAATAATAAAGTTAGATTGGGTTTTAGGTTTAACATTTATGTGATATAATTGTGAGAAACATTTAAGATATACAATTTATAAGGTTCAGTTATTCAGTATTTATTTGGTTTTGGGTGAGTAAGTGATCTTAGAGAAGAGACTTGAATTTATAAACAGGTAGTGTTTCTTTTATATTTACAGGTAATGAATTCCAGATTTTAGGGCCTTTTATGTGCATTGAGTTTTTGCATAGTGTGAGATGGACACGAGGAACATCAAAGAGTGATCTGTGCCTTGTGTTATGGTCATGTGTTCTGTTGAGGTTGGCAAGGAGATGTTTGAGGGGAGGGTTAATATCAGAGTTAAGTGTTCTATGTATGTAATAGGTGCAGTAATAAGTATGGATGTTTTGTATGGTGAGTAGGTTTAGTGTATTGAATATTGGTGGAGTGTGCTGCCTGTAGTGAGAATTTGTTATCATTCTAACTGCAGCCTTTTGTTGGGTAATTAGTGGTCTGAGATGGTTAATTGTTGTTGAGCCCCATGCACAAATTCCATAGGTGAGATAGGGGTAAATAAGTGAGTGATATAGGGCCAGGAGGGCTGACTGTGGAGCATAGTACCGTATCTTCGATAGTATGCCTACAGTCTTGGAAATTTTCTTAGAAATTTGTTGTATATGTGCATGAAATTTGAGTCTATTATCAAGGTGGATTCCTAAGAATTTTCCCTCTGTTAGCTTTGTGATAGGTGATCTGTTTATCGTTATGTTAAGAGGGGCATCTGTAGCTCTGTTACCAAACTGAATGAAGTAGGTTTTGTCAATGTTTAGTGTAAGTTTGTTAGTCCTCATCCAGGTAGATATTTTCTGTAATTCGGTATTTACAGTATTGGCTAGCGTGACTGGGCTCGGGTGGGAGAAGACGTATGTAGTGTCATCTGCAAATAGTGTGGGTTTGAGTAATTGCGAAGCATTTGGTAGGTCATTTATGTATAGGAGAAAGAGAAGAGGGCCAAGGACATTTCCCTGTGGGACACCAACTGTAATATCTTAAAATAATAAATCCTAACTAGTCATAAGTTTGCCTATGTTACTCAAATATAGACACCTTGTATTGTGCCAAAACAAAAACATTCACATTGCTAAACTCAAAATTATGATGTAGTCACTTAGCCTTAATACTATAATCTGTAAGGATTTAATGTTAAGAATTAATCTAAGTCTGCTGGAAATGCCTAGCCATGCTAGGTGTCCTAGTGGCCCCCTCTGTAATTAGTATTTTATAACATATAAACCACAAAATACCCAAAACCTGTAAACCCCACATTGTAACCATTATAGAAAATAAACTTGAATTGAATTGAATTGAATTGAATTGAAAGTGTAGTCAGTTAAGCATCGGTCTGTGTGTAGTGTTGTGACCGCCGCCGCAACCACCACACCCACAGGTGCTAATCGAGTTAGGGGCTCCGCCTCTGCCCCAGCAGTGGGCACCCCGCAGGGCACACTGCGACAGACGCCAGACTAGCGACGCCAGGGAGGATCACAAATAAGACAGTGATCCTCGGGGGATTAAGACGGTTTAAAACAATGACCGGAGGCTGGGCCGGTGAGGGCAATCGAGGTCACTAGCGTGAGAGAGAGACGTGCTGGGTCATGAGGGTCAACCCAGACCAGATAAAAAAAAGTATTACTACTGGCAAATAATTACAATAATAATAATTACAGCATGCAATATCACCCATCACAACATTATAAAGCGAAACGTCTACAAATAAAGATACCCAGATGTTGCACATGCGTCTAATTCTTCACTGTTGGTCATGCAGTCACCCATCACATGGTTGGTCATGCAATTTCATCCATGATAAGATAGTCATGCAGGAACACCAAAACGTTGTTTGGTCATACAGGATCATTATAACAACATTGTTTGGTCATGCAGGGATAACCCATGACATTGTTAATTACGCAGGATCACCCCTCACAACACTGGTCATGCTGGGTCACTATAACAAGTGGTGATAAATTAGACACATGTGCAACTCTTGGGTATCTTTATTAAGGAAACGTTTCGCCACACAGTGGCTTCATCAGTCCATACACAGGAGAAGCTTGAAGAATAGGAGGAGAATGAGGTATCAGTCCCTCAACCTTGAGTCGATGTGGTCAGTCCATCAGTCTTGATGGGTGAGATTAGATTTAGTATTAAATCCCGACTAGTGTGTAACTAAGACACACTTGAACTAGGATACGTTGATAAGACATGTGCAACTGTTAGGTATCTTTATTCTGAAACGTATCGCCTGCACAGTAGGCTTGAACATTAAAATGGTATAAAATACCGACAGGTTGTTAGGTAAGACACATATGCAACAGTTAGGTATCTTTATTATGAAACGTTTCGCCTACACAGTAGGCTTCTTCAGGCCCTAAAATCTGGAATTCATTACCTGTAAATATAAAAGAAACACTACCTGTTTATAAATTCAAGTCTCTACTCAAAGATCACTTACTCACCCAAAACCAAACAAATACTGAATAACTGAACCTTATAAATTGTATATCTTAAATGTTTCTCACAATTATATCACATAAATGTTAAACCTAAAACCCAATCTAACTTTATTATTTTTTAAATACACTACCTAACAGAATCCCTCATATGACCTGTCTTTGTAATACTCACTTGTGCTTTATAGTAATCTGTTTACATTAATGTTTTATCACTGACTTCATCATTGCTTAATTAATCTTAAGTTAATTTTAAGCCAGCCCGTAATGCTGTGCATAGTATAAGTGGCTTTGGCATACTGCTCTTATCTGTATTTTTTTGTACCTCTGTATGTGTGCACAAATTTATAATAAATAAATAAATAAATAAAAGTACAGAAAAGTTGATAGAAGCAGAAGATACTTGAAGACGATGTAATCAGTCCATCACCCTTAAAGTTTTGAGGTGGTCAGTCCCTCAGTCTGGAGAAGAGCATTGTTCCATGGTATGAAGCAATATGGAGATGAAGTGACAGAATGGAACCTTATATAGCGCCAGGAGGTGAGACGTAGGTCACTAGGAGAGGTAAGAACTCAGATGTTGGGAGGACAGGTCCCTCTCAAACCCAGCCGTTCTCACTAGTAGAGGTTGTCGAAGTTGATGGTCTGTACCAAGATACCATTGTCTCACCTCCTGGCACTATATAAAGCCCCATTCTGTCACTTCAACTTCATATTGTTTCAGACAACGGAACAATGCTCTTCTCCAGACTGAGGGACTGACCACCTCAAAACTTTAAGGGTGATGGACTGATTACATCGTCTTCAAGTATCTTCTGCTTCTATCAACTTTTCTGTACTCGACTGAAGAAGCCTACTGTGTAGGCGAAACGTTTCGAAATAAAGATACCTAACTGTTGCATATGTGTCTTACCTAACAATCTGTCGGTATTTTATACCATTTTAATGTTCATTCTGTCAGACACTGCAACACAATGGTATCTTGGTACAGACCATCAACTTCGACAACCTCTACTAGTGAGAACGGCTGGGTTTGAGAGGGACCTGCCCTCCCAAAGCAACCTACGTCTCACCTCCTGGCACTATATAAAGCCCCATTCTGTCACTTCAACTTCATATTGTTTCAGACAACGGAACAATGCTCTTCTCCAGACTGAGGGACTGACCACCTCAAAACTTTAAGGGTGATGGACTGATTACATCGTCTTCAAGTATCTTCTGCTTCTATCAACTTTTCTGTACTCGACTGAAGAAGCCTACTGTGTAGGCGAAACGTTTCGAAATAAAGATACCTAACTGTTGCATATGTGTCTTACCTAACAGACTATGGTGCTGTTCGCACCTACTCCTAGGTTGAGGGACTGATTACCTCATCTTCTGTACATAGTTCTACTGTCTTCAAGTTATGTCCTAGAATTTGTATTGATAAAGCCACTGGATGGCGAAACGTCTACAATAAAGATACCCAGATGTTGCACATGTGTCTTACTCTCATCTTGTCGGTATTATATACCATTCGTACACAGTAGTGAGACTGTAGCCACTGATAGGTCAGGTCCCTCTCAGATCCAACAGTTCTCACTTGAAAGGGTTGTCTAAGGCGTTTTCTGTACCAAGAGGCCATGTGTTGCAGTGTCTGACAAGATGAACATCAAAATGGTATACAATACCGACAGGTTGGTAGGTAAGACACATAGGCAACAGTTAGGCAACTTTATTCCGAAACGTTTCGCCTACACAGTAGGCTTCTTCAGTCGAATACAGAAAGTAGGCAGGAACAGTAGAGATGTGAAGACGATGTAATCAGTCCATCACAGTCCGATCATACAGTTGCTCTACACCGCAAGAAGCCTCTCTTCGACCCCGTCGGGGTGTAGAATTTATATTCTACAAACGTGATATCCTTTTCACAATGCTGTCGAATCGTGTGAAAATCAAGCCTGTGAATGGTGCAATAAATGACTCCTCGAAGTTAGCTTTAGCTACCGTCGTTAGGACCTGCCTGCAGGTCAAATTTACGGCAATCCACTCTCTGAAAGACTCCTTCATTGTCGTCTGCACAGATGACACGGAAGCACTAAAACTAATGGACGACTCTTCAATCAGAACCCTACAAACACAACAATTCACTCTATCCCCGTCTCCATTCTTGAAGTCGAAACGTTCGGTCTTTGTGAAAAGACTTGACAATATCGTCACCTCTCTCTCTACTGAAGCACTGAAGACATCTATTGAGGAACAAAACACGTGGGCCTCGGTAGACAGCATCTCAAAGATCCCCAACGCCACATCAATGCTAAAGATTACATTCTCAGACATCTCCATGGCTGCCCAAGCTCTCTCTGACGGTCTGGCCATCTCATATTACCACATTCACCCAAGTCATATAGAACAAGAACGTTTCACATACATCTCCCACTGCTGGACCTGCTACTCCTATAATCACACCACCAAGGACTGCCCCATCAAGAATAAGAAGTTTTGTTCAAAATGTGGGAATGATGGACACGATTTCAGATCCTGCACCATTACTACAACACCAACATGTCTTAACTGCAAGGGTAATCATCATACCCTTGCAGCTAAGTGCCCACTCAGGAAAGAAATCATATTGAAGAAAACTAAAGTTCTGAAGAAGACCTCCAATTCACCGACATATGCTGCAATAACCAAACCACAAACCGACGCCATCAAGACTCTACACGCTAATCTACAGGCACCATCGCCCAGCAACTCCCTCTCTCCACTCCCCGACGGTGCTCCTTCCAAGGTGCTGTACTGCATGGTGTATGCACACCTTGCAAATGCAGCAAGCCCCGGCACTTTCAACACCACTATTAACGAACTATTCCGTCTGAACAACATGCCTGCCTTCAATTTTCCGGAATCCACACCTTCAGAAGACATCCTCAAGATCCTTCCCAACGTCCTGAACTTTACTGCACCTACAGACCTGTCTCCTGCCCAAGCAACTGCTCCTGTAACTTCTATAACCACTTCCACCGCTGACAACGTTGATCAAGTTGCCTCAACCACCGCCTCCCACCTCTCCCAGCCTGCTGTTACACAACCATTACACCTTACAGCTGCTCCTGTCGAACCTCAGTCACCTGCTACCACCATTGTAGATTCTCCCAGTGAATCCACTCCAGAAGAGGAAGATAACGACGATTCCAGTAAACCCTCATGGGAAAACCTTACCTTTTACACTTCTCCTTCAAATACTGACACCATGACCTGTACTGAACTCTACAAAAGCCTCGGTGCTGGAACAGTCAAGTATGCATGTGAATCACCGCTTCACTTCACACTCACCCAAGTTCTTGAGTTCATCAAGCCTCTACGTTTCACCTTCAGCAACAAGGCTAAATTATACCACCTATCTAGAAGCAGCTTCAAAAAGTTTGAAAATGGCTCCATTGCTAACCTGCCTCCTCAGTTACTCCTATAACTCCCATATGTGTTTTACCCTCTGATGTGACCTAGCCTGCTGCCAGCTACTCAAGATTCAAGACTTCAACTACCACAAGTTCAATGCAACAGTCCCTGCTATTCCTGTTCTCAAGTC
Source organism: Cherax quadricarinatus (assembly GCF_038502225.1). NCBI lineage: Eukaryota > Metazoa > Arthropoda > Malacostraca > Decapoda > Parastacidae > Cherax > Cherax quadricarinatus. The sequence continues at coordinate 21,268,634 of NC_091315.1, forward strand.
TGCCCCACGATCGCCTTAGCTGCTGGGTTAAGCCCTGGCTCTATTTCTCTTACTAAGAACACTCCTCTCCAGAGCTATTCTTCATCTGTCCCGTCTTCCCCGCTCATCCCATTGGGATCTTACCTAAACTTGTTTGCTTGCTTGCCTATGCTGTACATTCTACAAGATTGATGGACTGAACATATCGACTCCAGGCTGAGGGGCTGATTACCTCATACTCCTCCTCTCCTTACGCCTTCCTCTTTGTATTGGACTGATGAAGCCACTGTGTGGCGAAACGTTTCCTGAATAAAGATTCCCATATGCTGCATAAGTATCTCAATCTTCAATTCTTCACTTGCCTAACCCTTGGGCACGACCTACTTCCACATTGGACAAATGTGACACCACCTACGACTGCTGCACCTCTCCTGTCTACGGTTTATAAGCTGCTTCTCCGCTCATATGCCGTATTCTATTCAAGATTGATGGACTGACAACATCGACTCAAGGCTGAGGGACTGATTACCTCATTCTCCTCCTGTTCTTCAAGTTTCTCCTTTGGACTGATGAAGCCACTGTGTGGCGAAACGTTTCCTCAATAAAGATACCCAAGAGTTGTGATGAATGGTTTTGAAAACCGACAAGTTGAAGAATTGAGACACTTATGCAACACATGGGAATCTTTATTGAAGAAACGTTTCGCCACACAGTGGCTTCAACAGTCCAATACAAAGCAGAAGTGGGTAAGGAGAGTAGAAGTTTGAGGTAATCAGTCCATCAACCTGGAATCGATGTGTTCAGTCCATCACTCTTGTCGGAAGTGCAGCATAGGGCCAGAGAGGTGGCTTATATACTGCGGTGAGATGAGTTGAAGCAGGAGGAGGCGGGATCACAGTGGGACCTGCCACTAGTGTAAGTAGGTCGTCGTCCAAAGGTTGGGTAAGCGTTGAAGTCTTTGTACCAAGATCCCATGATGTTGCAGTGTCTGACAGATGTGATGAATGGTTTTGAAAACCGACAAGTTGAAGAATTGAGACACTGATAAAGCCACTGTGTGGCGAAACGTTTCTTCAATAAAGATTCCCATGTGTTGCATAAGTGTCTCAATTCTTCAGGTATGGATATATAAGTGAATGGTATAGTGTGAGAAGGGCAGTTTGCGGTACGTAGTATCGTATCTTGGAGAGGATCCCCACCGTTTTGGATTCTTTTTTTGTTATGTGCTGGATATGGGTGCTGAAATCTAGGTTGTTGTCGAGGTATAGGCCAAGGAATTTGCCCTCATTATGTCTGGCAATTAGAGTGTTGTCGATCTTAATGTTAAGTTGCGCAACACCTGCTCTGCTACCAAACATAATATAGTAGGTTTTGAACATCAAAATGGTATACAATACCGACAGGTTGTTAGGTTAGACACATATGCAACAGTTAGACAACTTTATTCCGAAACGTTCCGGAATAAAGTTGTCTAACTGTTGCATATGTGTCTAACCTAACATAGTAGGTTTTGCCAGTGTTAAGTGTAAGTTTAAACCTGCAACACACTGTAACACACAAGTGTAAGTATTTTGGCTGCCATCCAAGTCGATATTTTGAGCAGCTCCTCGTTAACAATGGTGTTGAGGGTGGTAAGATTAGGGTGGGAGATGACATAAGTCGTGTCGTCAGCAAAGAGAATGGGTTTCAGGTGTTGGGATATGTTTGGAAGATCATTGATGTAAATGAGGAAGAGCAGGGGTCCAAGAACACTTCCTTATCAATGTCGGTATTGTATGCCTTTATTATATTCACTAAGATACGTATTGTGAAGACGTTTCGCTGACATGAGCTTTATCAAGCACTGTGAGCCCAGAGGAGCTACCACTTGAGCCACGAAACACTAGGGGACCAGCGACATACATCTATTACCAGAGTATGTTAGTCTAAGCGTCGCTGGTTTCACGTCAGTGTGTGAGTACAGGTGGGCATCAGGGGCAGCTTAACAGTGATGGAGACACCTCCCACACGTCCACCTGGCGTCGCCCTCACCCCATGTTGACCACTACAAGTGTCCTCCCTCTCCCCGACCTCCCATCCAGTCCCGTCTTCGTCTCATTAGACAGGTCACCTGAGGTCAACCCGCGTGTGCTCAAGTAATGAGTGTCTGTCATTGTGGGTTATTGTTGCTTGTTTGTTTGTGTTTTATTAAAATTTCTTATTTATGTAAATAAAACAGTGAAACTGTTGGAGATTTCTAACACAAAGTGTAATTGTTTTAAATCTGTAAGTTTTGTTAATATTTTCTACAATATTTTACATAGGGTAATATATTTACGTTCTTAGTTTAATGACAGCACAGATATTAAAATTCAAAGTTGATCCCTCCTAACTAGCTGGACGATGTATATATCGCCTTCAGAGTTAAGTTAGTATTTGTAGAAAGAGAAGATTATCAGATTAAACAGTTTTAAAGCCACCGCCAATAAGATCAGATCGTCTTTGTTTGTCTTAATCCTTTGTAATCCTCTGTACATTTGACTTGAGAAAACGGAACAAATCAAGAATGCCCTGTAATTAGTTGTCCCTAGTTCACGGTGCCAAGTGTTTGGTCTTCATGTTTGTTATTTAGTGAAGCTGTAATACAGACCGAGATGGTTTTGAATAAGAAAAATGGCATTTGGTCCAGCATAGATTTTTTTCTTGAAAGATTAGAACGACCACCTTTTTCGGTATCCATGTGATCTTTCTTTCTATCTTTCTATCTTTCTATCTATCTATTTATATATCTATCTATCTATCTATCTATCTATCTATCTATCTATCTATATATATATATATATATATATATATATATATATATATATATATATATATATATATATATATATATATATATATATATATATATATATATTATACATATTTAATAATTTACCGATTCTCACATTCCAATGACAAACGCATCAAATCCTAGACAACACTCACGTGCCTGTGTGTACCCTCACACCTGCCTGTGTGTACCCTCACACCTGCCTGTGTGTACCCTCACACCTGCCTGTGTGTACCCTCACACCTGCCTGTGTGTACACTCACACCTGCCTGTGTGTACCCTCACACCTGCCTGTGTGTACCCTCACACCTGCCTGTGTGTACCCTCACACCTGCCTGTGTGTACCCTCACACCTGCCTGTGTGTACCCTCACACCTGCCTGTGTGTACACTCACACCTGCCTGTGTGTACCCTCACACCTGCCTGTGTGTACCCTCACACCTGCCTGTGTGTACACTCACACCTGCCTGTGTGTACCCTCACACCTGCCTGTGTGTACCCTCACACCTGCCTGTGTGTACCGTAACACCTGCCTGTGTGTTTACCTGGAGTTTACCTGGAGAGAGTTCCGGGGGTCAACGCCCCCGCGGCCCGGTCTGTGACCAGGCCTCATGGTGGATCAGAGCCTGATCAACCAGGCTGTTACTGCTGGCTGCACGCAATCCAACGTACGAGCCACAGCCCGGCTGGTCAGGTGCCGACTTTAGGTGCTTGTTCAGTGCCAGCTTGAAGACTGCCAGGGGTCTATTGGTAATCCCCCTTATGTATGCTGGGAGGCAGTTGAACAGACGTGGGCCCCTGACACTTGTTGTATTGTCTCTTAACGTGCTAGTGACACCCCTGTTTTTCATTGGGGGGATATTGCATCGTCTGCCAAGTCTTTTGCTTTCGTTGTGAGTGATTTTCGTGTGCAAGTTCAGTACTAGTCCTTCTAGGATTTTCCAGATGTATATAATCATGTATCTCTCCCTCCTGCGTTCCAGGGAATACAGGTTAAGGAACTTTAAGCGCTCCCAGTAATTGAGGTGTTTTATCTCCGTTATGCGCGCTGTGAAGGTTCTCTACATTTTCTAGGTCAGCAATTTCACCTGCCTTGAAAGGTGCTGTTAGTGTGCAGCAATATTCCAGCCTAGATAGAACAAGCGACCTAAAGAGTGTCATCATGGGCTTGGCCTCCCTAGTTTTGAAGGTTCTCATTATCCATCCTGTCATTTTTCTAGCAGCTGCAATTGATATAATGTTATGGTCCTTGAAGGTGAGATCCTCCGACATGATCATTCCCAGGTCTTTGACGTTTGTTTTTCGCTCGATTTTGTGGCCGGAATTTGTTTTGTACTCTGATGAAGTTTTGATTTACTCGTGTCTACCATATCGGAGTAATTGAAAGATTTGGTTGATGTCCGCATTGAGCCTTGCAGTGTCTGCAATGGAAGACACTGTCATGCAGATTCGGGTGTCATCTGCAAAGGAAGACACGGTGATGTGGCTGACATCCTTGTCTATGTCGGATATGAGGATGAGGAACAAGATGGGAGCGAGTACTGTGCCTTGTGGAACAGAGCTTTTCACCGTAGCCGCCTCGGACTTTACTCTGTTGACTACTACTCTTTGTGTTCTGTTTGTGAGGAAATTATAGATCCATCTACCAACTTTTCCTGTTATTCCTTTAGCACGCATTTTGTGCGCTATTACGCCATGGTCACACTTGTCGAAGACTTTTGCAAAGTCTGTATATATTACATCTGCATTCTTTTTGTCTTCTAGTGCATCTAGGACCTTGTCGTAGTGGTCCAATAGTTGAGACAGACAGGAGCGACCTGTTCTAAACCCATGTTGCCCTGGGTTGTGTAACTGATGGGTTTCTAGATGGGTGGTGATCTTGCTTCTTAGGACCCTTTCAAAGATTTTTATGATATGGGATGTTAGTGCTATCGGTCTGTAGTTCTTTGCTGTTGCTTTACTGTCCCCTTTGTGAAGTGGGGCTATGTCTGTTGTTTTTAGTAACTGTGGAACGACCCCCGTGTCCATGCTCCCTCTCCATAGGATGGTAAAATCTTGCGATAGGGGCTTCTTGCAGTTCTTGATGAACACGGAGTTCCATGAGTCTGGCCCTGGGGCAGAGTGCATGGGCATGTCATTTATCGCCTGTTCGAAGTCATTTGGCGTCAGGATAACATCAGATAGGCTTGTGTTAACCAAATTCTGTGGCTCTCTCATAAAAAATTCATTTTGATCTTCGACTCTCAGTCTGGTTAGCGGCTTGCTAAAAACTGAGTCATATTGGGACTTGAGTAGCTCACTCATTTCCTTGCTGTCATCTGTGTAGGACCCTTCTTGTTTAAGTAGGGGCCCAATACTGGACGTTGTTCTCGACTTTGATTTGGCATAGGAAAAGAAATACTTTGGGTTTCTTTCGATTTCATTTATGGCTTTTAGTTCTTCCCGCGATTCCTGACTCCTATAAGATTCCTTTAGCTTAAGTTCGATGTTTGCTATTTCTCTGACCAGTGACTCCCTTCGCATTTCAGATATGTATTGGCCTCTTTTAGCCGCTCTGTTATTCTTTTTCGTCGCCTGTAAAGGGAGCTCCTGTCTCTTTCTGTTTTACATCTATTCCTCCTTTTTCTTAAAGGAATAAGCCTTGAGCATACATCGAGTGCCACCGAGTTAATCTGTTCTAGGCATAAGTTGGGGGTCTGTGTTGCTTACCTGGAGTTTACCTGGAGAGAGTTCTGGGGGTCAACGCCCCCGCAGCCCGGTCTGTGACCAGGCCTCCTGGTGGATCAGAGCCTGATCAACCAGGCTGTTACTGCTGGCTGCACGCAAACCAACGTACGAGCCACAGCTCGGCTGGTCAGGAACCGACTTTAGGTGCTTGTCCAGTGCCAGCTTGAGGTGTTTTATCTCCGTTATGCGCGCCGTGAAGGTTCTCTGTACATTTTCTAGGTCAGCAATTTCACCTGCCTTGAAAGGTGCTGTTAGTGTGCAGCAATATTCCAGCCTAGATAGAACAAGTGACCTGAAGAGTGTCATCGTGGGCTTGGCCTCCCTAGTTTTGAAGGTTCTCATTATCCATCCTGTCATTTTTCTAGCAGATGCGATTGATATAATGTTATGGTCCTTGAAGGTGAGATCCTCCGACATAATCACTCCCAGGTCTTTGACGTTGGTGTTTCGCTCTATTTTGTGGCCAGAATTTGTTTTGTACTCTGTTGAAGATTTAATTTTCTCGTGTTTACCATATCTGAGTAATTGAAATTTCTCATCGTTGAACTTCATATTGTTTTCTGCAGCCCACTGAAAGATTTGGTTGATGTCCGCCTGGAGCCTTGCAGTGTCTGCAATGGAAGACACTGTCATGCAGATTCGGGTGTCATCTGCAAAGGAAGACACGGTGCTGTGGCTGACATCCTTGTCTATGTCGGATATGAGGATGAGGAACAAGATGGGAGCTAGTACTGTGCCTTGTGGAACAGAGCTTTTCACCGTAGCCGCCTCGGACTTTACTCTGTTGACTACTACTCTTTGTGTTCTGTTTGTGAGGAAATTATAGATCCATCTACCAACTTTTTCTGTTATTCCTTTAGCACGCATTTTGTGCGCTATTACGCCATGGTCACACTTGTCGAAGACTTTTGCAAAGTCTGTATATATTACATCTGCATTCTTTTTGTCTTCTAGTGCATCTAGGACCTTGTCGTAGTGATCCAATAGTTGAGACAGACAGGAGCGACCTGTTCTAAACCCATGTTGCCCTGGGTTGTGTAACTGATGGGTTTCTAGATGGGTGGTGATCTTGCTTCTTAGGACCCTTTCAAAGATTTTTATGATATGGGATGTTAGTGCTATCGGTCTGTAGTTCTTTGCTGTTGCTTTACTGCCCCCTTTGTAGAGTGGGGCTATGTCTGTTGTTTTTAGTAACTGTGGGACGACCCCAGTGTCCATGCTCCCTCTCCATAGGATGGAAAAGGCTCGTGATAGGGGCTTCTTGCAGTTCTTGATGAACACGGAGTTCCATGAGTCTGGCCCTGGGGCAGAGTGCATGGGCATGTCATTTATCGCCTGTTCGAAGTCATTTGGCGTCAGGATAACATCGGATAGGCTTGTATTAACCAAATTCTGTGGCTCTCTCATAAAAATTTCATTTTGATCTTCGACTCTCAGTCTGGTTAGCGGCTTGCTAAAAGCTGAGTCATACTGGGACTTGAGTAGCTCACTCATTTCCTTGCTGTCATCTGTGTAGGACCCATCTTCCCAGCTTATATCGGTTAGGACTTGGTTTACTTGGTCTCACTTTATGTTCTTATTATTGAAGTTGAATTTGGTGAAGGATCCCTCATGACTAATCTCATTATGTCGGTCTGGAGCTCCGCGCATACATTTCTGAACCTCGATTATGTTGTGATCTGAGTATATTGTTTTTGATATGGTGACATTTCTTGTCAGATCATCATTGTTAGTGAAGATGAGGTCTAGTGTATTCTCCAGTCTAGTAGGCTCCATTATTATTTGCTGGTTTAAGTTGAATTTTGTGCAGAGATTTAAAAGCTCGTGTGTGTGTGAATTCTCGCAAGAGCTGCCTCCTGGAGTTATCACTGCAACAACATTATTTGCTATATTCCTTCACTTTAGGTGCCTTAAGTTGAAATCCCCAAGGAGCAAGATGTTGGGGGCAGGAGCTGGCAGATTTTCGAGACAGTGGTCAATTTTTAACAGCTGTTCCTGGAATTGCTGGGATGTTGCATCCGGAGGCTTGTAGACTACCTCAATGACTAGGTTTTGGTTCTCGATCTTTACTGCTAAAACTTCCACTACATCATTTGAGGCATTAAGCAGTTCTGTGCAAACAGGTGACTGTGCGATATACAGGCTAACCCCCCCTCCCTTTTGCCTGTTCACTCTGTCGCATCTGTATAGGTTGTAACCTGGGATCCATATTTCGTTGTCCAAGTGATCCTTCATGTGGGTCTCTGTGAAAGCCGCGAACACTGCATTTGCCTCTGCAAGCAGTCCACGGATGAAAGGTATTTTGTTGTTCGTTGCTGGCTTTAGATCCTGTATAATTGCAAAAAAGAATATCATCGGACTGGTGGTACTGGTGGTACTGGTGGTACTGGGGGAAACTTTTTTTTCCGGCATTAGTATCTGTATCTGTTGGTTTGGAGTGGAGGCCATCGACTGTGATTCCACTCCAGAAATGACTGGATTTGGTGTACGATTTCTGCCATTTTCTGCCAGTTTTTTTTCTTCCTGGCACTAAAAAACCTCTCCCTCTTGAGTGGCTGTGGCTACCCAGGTTTTCCCATGGCCTGGATGTTTTGTATCTTTTTGTACCCTTTAGATGTACTCCTTTAGGTGTACTCTCACACCTGCCTGTGTGTACCCTCAGACGTGCTTGTGTGTACCTTCACACCTGCCTGTGTGTACCCTCACACTTGCCTGTGTGTACCCTCACACCTGCCTGTGTGTACCCTAACACCTGCCTGTGTGTACCCTCACACGTGCTTGTGTGTACCCTCACACCTGCCTGTGTGTACCCTAACACCTGCCTGTGTGTACCCTCACACGTGCTTGTGTGTACCCTCACACCTGCCTGTGTGTACCCTAACACCTGCCTGTGTGTACCCTCACACGTGCCTGTATGTACCATCACACGTGCCTACGTGTACCCTCACACGTCCCTGTGTGTACCCTCACACGTGCCTGTGTGTATCCTCACACCTGCCTGTGTGTACCCTCACACCTGCCTGTATGTACCCTCACACGTGCCTGTATGTACCCTCACACGTGCCTACGTGTACCCTCACACGTCCCTGTGTGTACCCTCACACGTGCCTGTGTGTACCCTCACACCTGCCTGTGTGTACCTTCACTCGTACCTGTGTGTACCCTCACACGTGCTTGTGTGTACCCTCACACCTGCCTGTGTGTACCCTCACACGTGCTTGTGTGTACCCTCACACGTGCTTGTGTGTACCCTCACACGTGCCTGTATGTACCCTCACACGTGCCTACGTGTACCCTCACACATCCCTGTGTGTACCCTCACACGTGCCTGTGTGTACCCTAACACCTGCCTGTGTGTACCCTTACACGTGCTTCTTTGTACCATCACACCTGCCTGTGTGTACCCTCGCACCTGCCTGTGTGTACCCTCACACCTGCCTGTATGTACCCTCACACCTGCCTGTGTGTACCTTCACTCGTGCCTGTGTGTACCCTCACACGTACTTGTGTGTACCCTCAAACCTGCCTGTGTGTACCCTCACACGTGCTTGTGTGTACCCTCACACGTGCCTGTATGTACCCTCACACGTGCCTACGTGTACCCTCACACGTCCCTGTGTGTACCCTCACACGTGCCTATGTGTACCCTAACACCTGCATGTGTGTACCCTCACACGTGCTTGTGTCTACCCTCACACCTGCCTGTGTGTACCCTCGCACCTGCCTCTGTGTACCCTCACACGTGCCTGTATGTACCCTCACACGTGCCTACGTGTACCCTCACACGTCCCTGTGTGTACCCTCACACCTGCCTGTGTGTACCCTCACACCTGCCTGTATGTACCCTCACACCTGCCTGTGTGTACCTTCACTCGTGCCTGTGTGTACCCTCACACGTGCCTGTGTGTACTCTCACACCTGCCTGTGTGTACCCTCAAACCTGCCTGTGTGTACCCTAACACCTGCCTGTGTGTACCCTCATACGTGCTTCTGTGTACCCTCACACCTGCCTGTGTGTACCCTCGCACCTGCCTGTGTGTACCCTCACACCTGCCTGTATGTACTCTCACACCTGCCTGTGTGTACCTTCACTCGTGCCTGTGTGTACCCTCACACGTGCTTGTGTGTACCCTCAAACCTGCCTGTGTGTACCCTCACACGTGCTTGTGCGTACCCTCAAACCTGCCTGTGTGTACCCTCACACGTGCTTGTGTGTACCCTCACACGTGCTTGTGTGTACCCTCACACGTGCCTGTATGTACCCTCACACGTGCCTACGTGTACCCTCACACGTCCCTGTGTGTACCCTCACACGTGCCTATGTGTACCCTAACACCTGCCTGTGTGTACTCTCACACGTGCTTGTGTGTACCCTCACACCTGCCTGTGTGTACCCTCGCACCTGCCTGTGTGTACCCTCACACGTGCTTGTATGTACCCTCACACGTGCCTACGTGTACCCTCACACGTCCCTGTGTGTACCCTCACATGTGCCTGTGTGTACCCTCACACCTGCCTGTGTGTACCCTCACACCTGCCTGTGTGTACTCTCAAACCTGCCTGTGTGTACCTTCACTCGTGCCTGTATGTACCCTCACACCTGCCTGTGTGAACCCTCACACCTGCCTGTGTGTACTCTCAAACCTGCCTGTGTGTACCTTCACTCGTGCCTGTGTGTACCCTCACACCTGCCTGTTTGTACCTTCACTCGTGCCTGTGTGTACCCTCACACGTGCTTGTGTGTACCCTCACACCTGCCTGTGTGTACCCTCACACGTGCTTGTGTGTACCCTCACACGTGCTTGTGTGTACCCTCACACGTGCCTGTATGTACCCTCACACGTGCCTACGTGTACCCTCACACGTGCCTGTGTGTACCCTCACACGTGCCTACGTGTACTCTCACACGTCCCTGTGTGTACCCTCACATGTGCCTGTGTGTACCCTCACACCTGCCTGTGTGTACCCTCACACGTGCCTGTATGTACCCTCACACGTGCCTACGTGTACCCTCACACGTGCCTGTATGTACCCTCACACGTGCCTACGTGTACCCTCACACGTCCCTGTGTGTACCCTCACATGTGCCTGTGTGTACCCTCACACCTGCCTGTGTGTACCCTCACACCTGCCTGTATGTACCCTCACACCTGCCTGTGTGTACCTTCACTCGTGCCTGTGAGTACCCTCACATGTGCCTGTGTGTACTCTCACACCTGCCTGTTTGTACCCTCAAACCTGCCTGTGTGTACCCTCACACCTGCCTGTGTGTACCCTCAAACCTGCCTGTGTGTACCCTCACACGTGCTTGTGTGTACCCTCACACGTGCTTGTGTGTACCCTCACACGTGCCTGTATGTACCCTCACACGTGCCTACGTGTACCCTCACACGTCCCTGTGTGTACCCTCACACGTGCCTATGTGTACCCTAACACCTGCCTGTGTGTACTCTCACACGTGCTTGTGTGTACCCTCACACCTGCCTGTGTGTACCCTCGCACCTGCCTGTGTGTACCCTCACACCTGCCTGTATGTACCCTCACACGTGCCTACGTGTACCCTCACACGTCCCTGTGTGTACCCTCACACGTGTCTGTGTGTACCCTCACACCTGCCTGTGTGTACCCTCACACCTGCCTGTATGTACGCTCACACCTGCCTGTGTGTACCTTCACTCGTGCCTGTGTGTACCCTCACACGTGCCTTTGTGTACTCTCACACCTGCCTGTGTGTACCCTCAAACCTGCCTGTGTGTACCCTCACACCTGCCTGTGTGTACCCTCACACCTGCCTGTTTGTACCTTCACTCGTGCCTGTGTGTACCCTCACACGTGCTTGTGTGTACCCTCACACCTGCCTGTGTGTACCCTCACACCTGCCTGTGTGTACCCTCACACGTGCTTGTGTGTACCCTCACACGTGCTTGTGTGTACCCTCACACGTGCCTGTATGTACCCTCACACGTGCCTACGTGTACCCTCACACGTGCCTGTGTGTACCCTAACACCTGCCTGTGTGTACCCTCACACGTGCTTGTGTGTACCCTCACACATGCCTGTGTGTACCCTCGCACCTGCCTGTGTGTACCCTCACACCTGCCTGTATGTACCCTCACACGTGCCTACGTGTACCCTCACACGTCCCTGTGTGTACCCTCACACGTGTCTGTGTGTACCCTCACACCTGCCTGTGTGTACCCTCACACCTGCCTGTATGTACGCTCACACCTGCCTGTGTGTACCTTCACTCGTGCCTGTGTGTACCCTCACACGTGCCTTTGTGTACTCTCACACCTGCCTGTGTGTACCCTCAAACCTGCCTGTGTGTACCCTCACACCTGCCTGTGTGTACCCTCACACCTGCCTGTTTGTACCTTCACTCGTGCCTGTGTGTACCCTCACACGTGCTTGTGTGTACCCTCACACCTGCCTGTGTGTACCCTCACACCTGCCTGTGTGTACCCTCACACGTGCTTGTGTGTACCCTCACACGTGCTTGTGTGTACCCTCACACGTGCCTGTATGTACCCTCACACGTGCCTACGTGTACCCTCACACGTGCCTGTGTGTACCCTAACACCTGCCTGTGTGTACCCTCACACGTGCTTGTGTGTACCCTCACACATGCCTGTGTGTACCCTCGCACCTGCCTGTGTGTACCCTCACACGTGCCTGTATGTACCCTCACACGTGCCTACGTGTACCCTCACACGTCCCTGTGTGTACCCTCACATGTGCCTGTGTGTACCCTCACACCTGCCTGTGTGTACCCTCACACCTGCCTGTATGTACCCTCACACCTGCCTGTGTGTACCTTCACTCGTGCCTGTGAGTACCCTCACATGTGCCTGTGTGTACTCTCACACCTGCCTGTGTGTACCCTCAAACCTGCCTGTGTGTACCCTCACACCTGCCTGTGTGTACCCTCAAACCTGCCTGTGTGTACCTTCACTCGTGCCTGTGTGTACCCTCACACCTGCCTGTGTGTACCCCTCACACCTGCCTGTATGTACCTTCAAACCTACCTGTGTGTACCCTCACACGTGCCTGTGTGTACCCTCACGCCTGCCTGTGTGTACCTTCACTCGTGCCTGCGTGTACCCTCACACGTGCCTGTGTGTACTCTCACACCTGCCTGTGTGTATCCTCACACGTGACTGTGTGTACCTTCACTCGTGCCTGTGTGTACCTTCGCTCGTGCCTGTGTGTACCTTCACAAGTGCCTGTGTGTACCCTCGCACGTGCCTGTGTGTACCTTCACTCGGGCCTGTGTGTACCCTCACATCTCCCTGTGTGTACCCTCACACGTGCTTGTGTGTACTCTAACTCGTGTCTGTGTGTACCCTCACACCTGCCTGTGTGTACCCTCACACCTGCCTGTGTGTACTCTCACACCTTCCTGTGTGTACCCTCACACGTGCCTGTATGTACCCTCACACGTGCCTACGTGTACCCTCACACGTGCCTGTGTGTACCCTAACACCTGCCTGTGTGTACCCTCACACGTGCTTGTGTGTACCCTCACACATGCCTGTGTGTACCCTCGCACCTGCCTGTGTGTAGCCTCACACGTGCCTGTATGTACCCTCACACGTGCCTACGTGTACCCTCACACGTCCCTGTGTGTACCCTCACATGTGCCTGTGTGTACCCTCACACCTGCCTGTGTGTACCCTCACACCTGCCTGTATGTACCCTCACACCTGCCTGTGTGTACCTTCACTCGTGCCTGTGAGTACCCTCACATGTGCCTGTGTGTACTCTCACACCTGCCTGTGTGTACCCTCAAACCTGCCTGTGTGTACCCTCACACCTGCCTGTGTGTACCCTCAAACCTGCCTGTGTGTACCTTCACTCGTGCCTGTGTGTACCCTCACACCTGCCTGTGTGTACCCCTCACACCTGCCTGTATGTACCTTCAAACCTACCTGTGTGTACCCTCACACGTGCCTGTGTGTACCCTCACGCCTGCCTGTGTGTACCTTCACTCGTGCCTGCGTGTACCCTCACACGTGCCTGTGTGTACTCTCACACCTGCCTGTGTGTATCCTCACACGTGACTGCGTGTACCTTCACTCGTGCCTGTGTGTACCTTCGCTCGTGCCTGTGTGTACCTTCACACGTGCCTGTGTGTACCCTCGCACGTGCCTGTGTGTACCTTCACTCGGGCCTGTGTGTACCCTCACATCTCCCTGTGTGTACCCTCACACGTGCTTGTGTGTACTCTCACTCGTGTCTGTGTGTACCCTCACACCTGCCTGTGTGTACCCTCACACCTGCCTGTGTGTACTCTCACACCTTCCTGTGTGTACCCTCACACGTGCCTGTACTCATCTAATTGTGGTTGCGGTGGTCGAGATTCAGCTCCTGGTCCCGCCTATTCACTGATCGCTACTAGGTCCTCTCTCTGTTCCCTGAGTTTTGTCATAGCTCGTCTTTAATGTATGCATGATTCCTGCCCCCACTACATCAATTGCTAGGGTATTCCACTTCCTGACAGCTCTGTGACTGAAGAAATACTTCCTAACATCCCTACGACTCTTCTGAGTCTTCAGCTTCCAAGTGTGACCCATCGTTTCTGTGTCCCCTCTCTGGAACATCCTGTCTCTGCCCACCTTATCTATTCCACGCAGTATTTTGTATGTAGCTATCATGTCTCCCCTGACCCTCCTGTCTTCCAGTGTCATCAGGCCAATTTCTCTCAGCCTTTCATCGTAGGACATTCCCCTGAGCTCAGGAACTAACCTTGTTGCAAACCTTTGCACTTTCTCTAATTTCTTGACGTGCTTGACCAGGTGTGGGCTCCAAACTGGTGCTGCATATTCCAGTATGGGCCTAACGTACACAGTGTACAGTGTCTTGAACGATTCCTTATTAATGTATCGGAACGCTATTCTCAGAATTGCCAGGCGCCCATATGCTGGAGCAGTTATCTGGTTGATGTGTGCTTCCGGAGACCTTCTCGGTGTTATACTCACCCCAAGAACTTTCTCCTTGAGTGAGGTTTGCAGTCATTGGCCATATACTCTGTCTGTGGTCTTCTTTCCCCTTCCCCAATCTTCATGACTTTGCATTTGGCAGGGTTGAATTCGAGAAGCCAGCTGCTGGACCACGTGTTCAGCCTGTCCAGGTCTCTTTTTAGTACCCTTACACGTTCCTATGTGTACCCTCACACGTGCCTGTGTGTACCCTCATACGTGCCTGTGTGTACCCTCACACGTGCCTATGTGCACCCTCACACGTGCCTGTGTGTACCCTCACACGTTGCTGTGTGTACCCTCACACGTTCCTGTGTTTACCCTCACACGTTCCTGTGTGTACCCTCACACGTTCCTGTGTGTACCCTCACACGTTCCTGTGTGTACCCTCACACGTTCCTGTGTGTACCCTCACACGTTCCTGTGTGTACCTTCACACGTGCCTGTGTGTACCCTCACACGTGCCTGTGTGTACACTCACACGTGCCTGTGCATACATTCACACGTGCCTGTGTGTACCCTCACACGTTCCTGTGTGTACCCTCACACGTTCCTGTGTGTACCCTCACACGTGCCTGTGTGTACCCTCACACGTGCCAATGTGTACCCTCACACGTGCCTGTGTGTACCCTCACACGTGCCTGTGTGTACCCTCACACATGCCTGTGTGTACCCTCACATGTACATATGTGTACCCTCACACGTGCCTGTGTGTACCCTCACACGTGCCTGTGTGTACCCTCACACGTTCCTGTGTGTACCGTCACACTTTCCTGTGTGCACCCTCACACGTACCTGTGTGTACCTCTCACACGTACCTGTGTACTCTCACACGTACCTGTGTACCCTCACACGTACCTGTGTACTCTCACACGTACCCGTGTACCAAGTAAACCATGTCCTAAATGAAACAAGCTGGGAAGATATCCTAAACAACACGGATCCGAACATTTGCCTTGAAAAAATGAATTCTGTTTTTCTTGAGATCTGCATTAAGAAAAAGAAGGAGACGATGTAAACTAGAAAGAGAGAGACGTTCCCTATACAGACGAAGGCGAAGAGTCACAGAGCTGCTGAGTGGGGCCAATATATCTGAAATACGGAGGGAGGCACTAGTCAATGAAATTGCAAATATCGAACTTAAGCTGAAGGAACCTTATAGGAGACAAAATCACAGGAAGAACTAAAAGCCATAAAGGAAATTGAAAAAACCCAAAACACTTCTTCTCTTATGCCAAATCTAAGGGAAAAACAACATCCAGTATTGGGCCCCTGCTTAGGCAGAATGGGACATACACAGATCATAGCCAAGAAATGAATGAGATACTAAAGTCTCAATATGACTCAAGTGTTCAGCGAGCCACTGCCCAGACTAAGGGTCGACAATCCAAATGAATTCTTTATGAACGAAACCCAAAATTTGGTCATCCCAAAAATCTTGGATATTATTCTAACTCCACAAGACTTTGAAGAGGCAATTAATGACATGCCCATGCACTCTGCCCCAGACCCAGACTCGTGGAACTCCGTGTTCATCAAGAATTGCAAGAAGCCCCTATCACGTGTTTTCAGCATTTTATGGAGAGGGAGCATGGACACAGGGGTCATCCCACACACTAAAAACAACAGACATAACCCCACTCCACAAAGGTGGCAGTAAAGCAACTGCAAAGAACTACAGACCGATAGCACTAACATCCCATATCATAAAAATCCTTGAGAGGGTTCTAAGAAACAAAATAGCCAACCACCTAGATACCCATAAATTACACAACCCATGGCAACACGGGTTTAGAGCAGGTCGCTCCTGCCTGTCCCAGCTACTGGACCACTATGACAAGGTCCTGGATTCTGTAGAGGATAAACAAAATACAGATGTAGTATACACAGACTTTGCAAAAGCTTTCGACAAGTGTGACCATGGTGTAATAGCACACAAAATGCGTGATAAAGGAATAACGGGAAAAGTTGGTAGATGGATTTACAACTTCCTGACAAATAGAACACAAAGAGTAAAAGTAAACAGAGTAAAGTCCCAGGCAACCACGGTAAAAAACTCTGTTCCACAAGGCATAGTGCTTGCTCCCATTCTATTCCTCATCCTCATATCTGACATAGACAGAGATGTAAGCCATAGCTCCGTGTCTTCCTTTGCGGATGACACCCGGATCACCATGGCAGTGACCTCCATCGAAGACACTACGAAACTCCAAGCGAACATCAGCCAAATCTTCGAATGGGCCACTCAAAACAATATGAAGTTCAACGAGGAGAAATTTCAATTATTCAGATATGGGAAACTTGAAGAAATTAAAAATGTGTCAGGGTATACAACAAATTCTAACCATACAATAGAGCGGAAAAGTAATGTGAAGGACCTGGGACTGATAATGTCAGAGGATCTCGCCTTCGAAGACCACAACAATGTATCTCCCTCATCCGCTAGGGAAAAGTTAGGATGGATAATGAGAACCTTCAAAACCAGGGACGCCAAGCCCATGATGATTCTCTTCAAATCGTTTGTGCTCTCTAGGCTGGAATACTGCTGTACACTAACAGCCCCTTCAAGGCTGGCGACATTGCAGACCTGGAGAGTGTACAAATAACTTTCTCTGCACACATAAGTGCGATAAGGCACCTAAACTACTGGGGACAGTTGAAGGTTCTTGATCTGTATTCCCTCAAACGCAGGTGAGTGAGATACATGATAATATGCACGTGGAAGGTCCTGGAGGGATTGGTATCAAACCTGCACACGAAAATCACTCCCTTTGAAAACAAAAGACTCGGCAGGAGATGCAACATTCCCCCGATGAAAAGCAGGAGCGCCACGAGTGCACTGAGAGACAACACAATAAGTGCCCGGGGTCTAAGACTGGTCAATTGCCTCCCAGCATACATAAGGTGCCTGTCCAGTGCCTCCTTGAAGACAGCCAGGGGTCTATTAGTAATCCCCCTTCAATTCAATTCAATTCAAAGTTTATTCTCTATAAGGATTACAATGTTGAATTTACAGAATTTGGTTATTGTGTGATTTATATGTAGTTAAATAATGATTACAGAGTGTACCACTAGAACGCCTAGCATGGCTAGGCATTTCGGGCAGACTTAGTTTAATTCTTTATTTTAAAATATTACAAATTATGAGGTAAGTTGGTATTATGGCTAAGTGACTAAATACTAGTTTGTGAGTTTAGTAATGTGAATGCTTTTGTTTTGGCACAGTACATAGTTTCAGTATTGGAGTATCATAGGATTCATTATTTTAAGATTGAGATTAATATTTCTGTTTATGGTCAAATGGGTGAGTGAGTGTAAGTGTGAACCACCAGGTGGTATTCGTGTAGTTAGTTGATGGGGTGTATCATGGAGATAAGATGTTTTCTAATGGTAGTTTTGAAGGTGATGAATGTGTCTGCAGTTCTAGAGTTCTCAGGTAGGGTGTTCCAGATTTTAGGGCCTTTGACATACATTGAATTTTTGTAAAGGTTTAGTCGGACACGGGGAATGTCGTAGAGATGTTTGTGTCTGGTGTTATGCCTGTGGGTTCTGTCACAACTATCAAGAAAGCGTTTCAGGTCAAGGTTGATATTGGAGTTTAAGGTCCTGTAGATGTAGATTGCACAGTAGTAAGTGTGGATGTACTGAACACCATTGTTAACGAGGAGCTGATCAAAATATCGACTTGGATGACAGCCAATAAACTTACGCTTAACACTGACAAAACCTACTATATTATGTTTGGTAGCAGAGCAGGAGATGCACAAATTAACATTAAGATCGACAACACTCTAATTGCCAGACATAATGAGGGCAAATTCCTAGGCCTATACCTTGACAACAACCTGAATTTCAGCACCCATATCCAACACATAACCAAAAAAGTATCCAAAAGAGTTGGGATCCTCTCCAAGATACGATACTACGTGCCGCAAAATGCCCTTCTCACACTATACCACTCACTTATTTATCCATACCTCACCTATGTTATTTGTGCTTGGGGATCAACTGCAGCAACACACCTAAAGCCAATAATAACCCAACAAAAAGCTGCAGTAAGAATAATCACTAAATCCCATCCCAGGCAACACACCCCCCTACTCTTCATAGATCTAAACTTACTCCCTGTTCAGTACATCCACACTTACTACTGTGCAATCTACATCTACAGGACCTTAAACTCCAATATCAACCTTGACCTAAAACGCTTTCTTGATAGTTGTGACAGAACCCACAGGCATAACACCAAACACAAATATCTCTACGACATTCCCCGTGTCCGACTAAACCTTTACAAAAATTCAATGTATGTCAAAGGCCCTAAAATCTGGAACACCCTACCTGAGAACTCTAGAACTGCAGACACATTCATCACCTTCAGAACTACCATTAGAAAACATCTTATCTCCCTGATACACCCCATCAACTAACTACACGAATACCACCTGGTGGTTCACACTTACACTCACTCACCCATTTGACCATAAATAGAAATATTAATCTCAATCTTAAAATAATGAATCCTGTGATACTCCAATACTGAAACTATGTACTGTGCCAAAACAAAAGCATTCACATTGCTAAACTCACAAACTAGTATTTAGTCACTTACCCATAATACCAACTTACCTCATAATTTGTAATATTTTAAAAGAAAGAATTAAACTAAGTCTGCCCGAAATGCCTAGCCATGCTAGGTGTTCTAGTGGTACACTCTGTAATCATTATTTAACTACATGTAAACCACACAATAACCAAATTCTGTAAATTCAACATTGTAATCCTTATAGAGAATAAACTTTGAATTGAATTGAATTGAAGGGGGATTACTAATAGACCCCTGGCTGTCTTCAAGGAGGCACTGGACAGGCACCTAAAGTCAGTACCTGACCAACCGGGCTGTGGTTCGTACGTCAGCTTGCGTGCGGCCAGCAGTAACAGCCTGGTTGATCAGATCCTGATCCACCATGAGGCCTGGTCTCAGACCGAGCCGCGGGGGCGTTGATCCCCGGAACCCTCACCAGGTAAACTTTCACACGTACCTCTATGTAACCTCACACGTACCATTATGTACCCTCACATGTACCTATATGTACCCTCACACGTACCTGTGTGTACCCTTACACGTACCTGTGTACCCTCACACGTACCTATATTTACTCTCACACGTACCTATATGTACCCCTCACACGTACCTGTGCACCCTCACACGTACCTATATGTACCCTCACAGGTACTTGTGTACCCTCACACGTACCTATATGTACCCTCACACGTACCTGTGTACCCCCACACGTACCTGTTTACCCTCACACGTACCTGTGTACCCTCACACGTACCTGTGTACCCTCACACGTACTTGTGTCCCTCACATATGCCTGTGTGTACTCTCACACGTACCTGTGTACCCTCACACGTACCTATATGTACCCCTTACATGGGCCTGTTTGTACCCTCACACGTACCTGTGTACCCTCACACGTACCTGTGTACCCTCACACGTACCTGTGTACCCTCACACGTACCTGTGTACCCTCACACGTACCTGTGTACCCTCACACGTACCTGTGTACCCTCACACGTACCTGTGTACCCTCACACGTACCTATGGAAGTGTAATCACTCTAGTCTCTGTCACTCGTCACACAAGATCATTAATTATCTTTCGAGGTATCAGAGGGTAAAGAAACACAGCTGCCGTTATGCGGAAGCTTTACTCACGACGTTTCGCCCACATAGTGGATTGTATCAAGTCGCAAGCAAATGTTTATAACTTAATAAGGTTCACTGGGGGGAAGAAGGAATGATAAAGGCCACTATTGTAGGTAAACGACGTTTCGCCACTAGTGCCTTCACCAGTCTTGCTACGTTTCGCCACTAGTGCCTTCACCAGTCTTACTACGTTTCGTCACTAGTCCCTTCACCAGCCTTGCTACGTTTCACCACTAGTGCCTTCACCAGTCTTGCTACGTTTCGCCACTAGTGCCTTCATCAGTCTTGCTTCGTTTCGCCACTAGTGCCTTCACCAGTCTTGCTTCGTTCCCACTAAAGTTCAGCGTGTTGGGGAGGTAAATCTACTGTGTAGGGAGAAAAAGCCACTGTGTGAGAAGATAAATTTACTGTTTGGGGAGATAAAGCCACTATGTTGGGATATAAAGTAACTGTATGGGGAGATAAATCTACTATATGGGAAGATAAAGCCACTGTGGGGAGATAAATCTACTCTGTGGGAAGATAAAGCCTTTGTATGAGGAGATAAACCCACTGTGTAGGGGAGATAAAGCCAGTGTCGGGAGATGCTCACTATGTGGGAGAGATAAAACCAGTAATGTGGGGGCATAAAGTCAACTATGTGGGGAAATAAAGCTCATTATGTGGGGAACTAGACATTGTGTGAAGATAAAGCCACTATGGGGGAGATAAAGCTCGCTGTGTAGAGAAGATGAAGTCACCGTGGAGGAGATAAAACCACTATGTGGGGAGATAAAATCATTATGTTGGAAAGATAAAGCCCACTATGTGGAAAAGATAAAGCCTACTATGTGGAAGAGATAAAGATTACTGTGTGAAGATGAAGTTCGTTATGTGGAAGAGATAAAACCACTATGTGGGGAGATAAAATTCATTATATGGAGAAGATCAAGCCACTATGTGGGGAAGATAAAGCTCACTATGTTAGGAGATCACTGCTGCCTTGTGCCGTGAACTTTCCAGATATCATATAGGTCAGGGTAGCTACAAAATGTGCTTTATCTAATTCTGGTAACAAAACGATGTGTTTCATACGGGTTTAACTTTTTTTTTTAATAATGATGATAAACAGTAGAGTGATACTGCGCGCACCTTTGTTTACCTCTTGTGGAGCGAGGTGGTCAAGTGTAAACATGCTGATACTGATCTCCCCGGGGACCACTAGCAGGGTCCTAGATACCCAGGGACCACCAGCAAGACCCTTGCTGCCTAGGAGCCACCAGCAGGGCCCTCGTTGCCAAGGAATTACCAGCAGGGCCCTCGCTGCCAAGGAATTACCAGCAGGGCCCTCGCTGCCAAGGAATTACCAGCAGGGCCCTCGCTGCCAAGGAATTACCAGCAGGGCCCTCGCTGCCAAGGAATTACCAGCAGGGCCCTCGCTGCCAAGGAATTACCAGCAGGGCCCTCGCTGCCCAGGGGCCATCAGCAAGGCTCTTGTTGCCCTAGGGACCACCAGAGTGGGCCTTGTTGCCCAGGGAATCTGTACTTCAGGTAGGTTCCACTTTTAGAGGGAAAGGATTTGCTTCAAAGAATGGGATCTACTCTTCCTTCAGATCAAGCGTAATCACCCAGACGTTGCTACTTCCTTCACCCCAGAGTATAATATCAGTTCATGAAGGACCCAGACCCACTAACTTGCGCAGTATCCACAGTGGATAGTCTGAATATTCAGAGTAATCTGGATAGGTTGTCAGTGTGGTTAGAGACGCCGATGATAAATTACGCTGGTAAGTGGAAAGTAATGAAGGCATTCTGGATTCAGTAATCTCAAATATGAGTACAAAATGTTTGCAGCAAATTAACCAAAACAAGAGAATTAAAAGTCCTTGGAGTAATTATAAGCAACTTTCTCAAAAGTACTAAACAATATACAAATAACCCGCACATAAAAGAGAGAAGCTTACGACGACGTTTCGGTCCGACTTGGACCATTGACAAAGTCAGTGTGACTTTGTCAATGGTCCAAGTCGGGCCGAAACGTCGTCGTAAGCTTCTCTCTTTTATGTGCGGGTTATTTGTGTATTGTTCCAGTCACGGTATTGTGCCTTTTTGTTATTTACTAAACAATATATATGTGTGAGCAGCAGTCAACTGAATGCTGGGTTTTATTACTAGAAATTTCGAGTACAGAACACCAGAAACTATATTCACTGTGATGTACTTGCTAGACCGCATCTTGAATATGGCATCCGGTTTTAAGTCTCCAAATTAAAAATGTGTTTGTGGGGAAAAATTATTCCCTGGTGTGATATTAATCAAATGAAGATCCTGTCACTTCTTGAACAATCGCTGGACTACATATGCTTTGTCTCAGTGACAATAAATCGCCGGTATACCGGTGCTAAGTCCCCATCCTACATAAAAGCAAATGATCACATTGTTCCCCAGTATTATAAGCTGTAAATCTGTTTTTTTGTTGTTGTTGTTGATGTTGTTGTTGCCACCAGAAGACCTAGATTTTATCTTTCACTTAATGGATGTCACCTGCTATCAGGTGAAGGTTGTATTGGTGGTGGCTGCCGCCTCTTCAACACCAGCGTTTGACTTGACTCGAGGTGTTGGAGTGGCTGGCACCTGTCAGGTGGAGTCGCTACCTGAGTGACACCTGCTGATGCAGGTGTTTTATGCATTGCTTATAGACTTGACACTTAACAGTATAGTTCACCGATATACAACCGAGTTTTCATAAATGGGGAGAATTCAGAATGGGGATGGATTACTAGTGATGTTGTATAATGGTTAGTATTGGGCTCCTTGTTGTTCACAGAACAACGTAACACTTGGGTATCTTTATTGTAGTCATAATACACATGCGCAACACTTGGGTATCTTTATAATGGAAATAATAAAACACATTAGCATTACTTGGATATCATTACTGAAGAGGCCCCTCAAGGGAGGTTCCTTGACGCTGGTGAGGGGCTCTTGATTTAGGGAATTGAATCTGTGCTCCAGTTCCCTGAATTAAGCCTGAATACTTTCCATCAACCCCCCCCCCACTCACGGGCGCTGTATAATCCTACGGGTTTAGCTCTTCCCCAAGATTATAATAATAATTTATTGAGGAGGGAAAAGACACATGTGCATTATAAGTGTTGCACATGTGTCTTACCCAGACTCATCAAGACAAATGAAAAGAACGTCTTTCTAGGCTGAGGAACTGATCACCTCAGTCTACTTCTACATATCTTCTGCCGTCTGCAGTATTATTTTCCGAAATGGATTGATAAAGCCACGGGCTGGTGAAATGTCTCCACAATAAAAATACCCTTGTGGCTTATCCATTAATAACATAAATGAGAGAACTGATAACGACATAAATCTACCAATGACACTATAACAGGCCGTCAACTAAATTATAAGGACACTGGAGCTATAGGATGATTTAGATAGGTTCAAGTTGTGGTCGGAAAAGTGATAGATGCAGTTCAATGTGGACAAGTGTAAGGCTCTAATCCAGAGTAAAGAAAATAATCATGCGACTTATAAGTTAATAATGTAGATCTCAATCAGTCCGAATTCGAAAAATAACACTTAGGTTAGTTCAAATCAAATCAAATCAAAGTTAATTCTCTTTAAGGATTACAATGCGGGGGGCCACTAGAACACCTATCATGGCTAGGGATTTCGGGCAAACTTAGATTAATTCTTAACCCTAAATTATTACAAATTGTGGAGTAAGTTGACTAAATACTAAGTTGACTAAATACTAGGTGTCTAAATACTAGTTTGTGTGTTTAGCAATGTGAATGCTTTTGTTCTGGCACAATACATAGTTTCTATATGGGAGCATCACAGGCAAACTTGTGACTAGTTAGGAATCATTATTTTAAGATCAAGATACGTATTTCTGTGCTTATAGTCATATGGGTGAGTGAGTGAGTGTAAGTGTGAACCACCAGGTGGTTTTTATGTAGTTAGTTGACGGGGTGTATCAGGGAGATAATATGTTTTCTAACGGTAGTTTTGAAGGTGATGAATGTGTCTGCAGTTCTAGAGTTTTCAGGTAGGGTGTTCCGGTTAGCTTAATATCTTTATTATGCACCCCATACCCGTCCTGTGGACGGATAGCAGTAGTCCAAAAATAAAACACAGTGGATAGACTTCTTGGCTTCATATCAAGAGGTATCTAAATTTTCAGATTATATTTCAACTTTGGAAAACATACAGAGAAAGATGAGGAAGTTGATTTCATGTAGCAGAAATCTTTCCGACAAAGACAGGCTGAGGACACTGAATGATGTAGAATTAAGGGAGATACGAATGAGGTACAGCCTTGAGGGAGTGACCACTTACCAATGGCAACGAATTGATCACGTCAAAACTACTTCTGCTGTCTCCATCGTTGTATTTGCTTGTATTCGATTAAAGAAACCTGTTGTGCAAGCGACGCATTTCGTCTATAAAGATACCCCATGTGTTGCATGTGTCGTATTCATCAACTTGTCGGTAATGTATACTATCAACATGATATCATTTATTACTGTACTGTTGAGGAATTGTTCTAAACAATCCTGAGACACGAAAGTGTCATTTTTTCGTTTTTTTTTTTTTCAGAACAAAAATATTGGGAGAGCTGTAGTGTTACTTGATTCTTATGTTCTTAATCCCAGTGTCGGTATAAACATTGGCAGTAGATACCGGCAAGTGTTACCTCATTTTATTTGTCTTCTTTCTTTACAAATGTTTTGCAAAATCAGTGAAATCAATTCCTAATGTCAGGTCAAACCTCTGAGGCTGGGGTAATTATCCTTATACTCAAGACCTCACGTTTCCACCAGTCCTGCCTCAACACGTCATTAATGGGCGTGACTGACCATCTGCCGTCCATATAAATGACAAGAAGCAGTGTCTTCACATCAGACATCAACTGCTTTGCACGGAAGCAAGTACTACCTGCTCTCTCACCTAGCCTTAACAATGGAGACAGCCTATCAGGAACGTATGGCCGCCGCCATGGCCACAGCTCTAGCCGCCAAGAGGTCCATGGCCCCTGAAAATGCTGCTGAGATGCGCCTTTACCTGGACAAGCTGAAGGACCTGGTGCCGCTCTGCCCCAAGAATCGCAAGGTAACTAAACTGGAATTGATCCAACACGTTATCGACTACATCGGCGACCTTCAGGACACTCTCCAGTCCGACTCCGAGTCTGACGGTGCCTCAGAGAGTCCACTGGAACACATGAACTTCAGCGACGCTTACATGACCTCGCAGCAGCCCGGCCATAACTATTCAATGGATTACCGTCTTGGCAGCACCTCTGGTTGTAGCAGCAGTGCATCATCTTCGGGATACACCAAAGACTTCAGATCTTCAGGATTCAGTGACATGGAAAGTTCTACCAGCTCCACCAGTGGTTTCAGCAGTGAGTCCAGCAATTACAGCACCATCCTTTACAGTGACCAAGGCAGCAGCGCAGCGTCAGGCTTCAGATCCTCCTGTTATCCGAACCTCTGAAAACATCCTCACACCTGGTGGTCGACCGGATCGTGGTTGTTGTCAAGGTGTTCATGTTTGCTAAGACTTCTTCCAGTTAACAACGATGTCTGTGATAGTCACATAGTTAATGTATTTATTGTATATATAAAGACAAATGCATTTTTATCTTGTGTATGTAAATATATAAATATGTATATATATTGTGAATAAATTTTTAAAAAATATATTTGAGTGCCCTTTCTCTGGAGTAAAACGATATTTGTCCAATTCCCACTTAAAGCTGCCGAAAGGATTGATAATCATTGACACAACTTGCCAATGTGTTCACACAATCATGTAATCCACTCTAAATTTGCAGACCTGTACCCATTCTAAATTTGGATTAATGCAGTTTAAACTCACTGTTTTAAGCTTCTTTTAACTATATATCTAAAGCAACTTATTAACATCTCTCATGGGAATGAGGTTGTAAAATACCACGAGCTGATAAAACACTGCGGCGTCAGAACTGAAACCTCTTGAGACAGCATTTAACTTGAGGATTAAATATCGGAAAACATTTGGTGCCCATGTGTAATGTAATCTCAAGAGATTTACGGTCTACGTTGGTGTCTTTATCAGTCCTTTCTATTTATATGTATTTTACACTTGTTGAAAACGGTATAAAATACCGACAAGTTAAGGATTAAGACACATGTGTAACAGTTGGGGATCTTCATTGATAAAACGTTTCACTTACACAGTATGCTTCTTCAGTCAACTACAAAGTAAGTTTACTCAGGTATACACAAATAGTTATATAGATTAGCAGCATGTGTGTAGAGAACCTAAGATAACCCAGAAAAGTCAGAGTGACTTATTTCCATTGGGGACCTGTTAATACCTTATTATTATACCATAAAGGAGATAATATCTTGCTAAGTAAAAGGACACAAATGCAATTAATGTGACATTTTATTGTGGCAACGTTTCGCTCTCCAGGAGCTTTGTCAAGCCGTTACAAACAATACATGGAGACACAGGGCTCAGATTTTATTATTATTATTATTGAAGATTAGCCGGTATTCTCCCGGCCCGGGCCTTTTCCAAGTGGTGGCCCGGCCTTGGCTCCCTCTTTAGGGAGTGTCTGAGACCTAAGTCTCCCATGGGAGGAGGCACAAGTACCTCCTCATCTTTGGGACCAACTGTCCCCAGGCCTAGCCACAAGCTAGGCCTCTCTGGTCTGCCATCCCCGCCCCAAGGGGGCAAATGGGAATGACAGTCTTATGAGCTAAAGGCTCGGGCTCAGGCACCTACCCTACCCTAGAAGGATTAGGCATGGTGTCGATCGGGGTCAGAGCGAGGTGTTGAGGTACTATACTATAAAGGAGATAATATTTTCTCATACTATAAAGGAGATATACTAGGAATAAGGTAAAATTGGTTGTTTACATTGACATGTGTGTTAGCTAAAAATAAAAATAAAAAATCATTCTCCTCCCTTTCTGTCGCTACATTCATCAGGTTCCTCGTGGCTCTTTTCTTGAACTGGCTCATGCTATGACTGAAGTTGACATGTACAGGCAGTCTGTTCCATTCCTTTATTGCCTGGCCACTGACTGTGGGCACTGCGGTGCCCCGTGGCCTGATGGCAAAAGCTCATGCTTCACACACGGATGGCCCGGGTTCGATTCCCGGCGGGGTGGAAACATTTCAACGTGGTTTCTTTACACCTGTTGTCATGTTCACTTAACACGACAATTTAAATTATCTCTGACATATATCGCTACTCCACCACCATTCCTGTTGACCTTATCAATGTGGAATAATTTATAACCTTGTGTGTGGCATACAGAAGGCAAGAAGGAAGAATGAGAAAGAAAGAAGGCTGGTCAGCAAAGATGTAAGAAGACTAGTCAGTAGAGCTGTGAGAAGGTTGGTCAGTAGAGCTGTGAGAAGACTGGTCAGCAGAGCTGTGAGAAGGTTGGTCAGCAGAGCTGTGAGAAGGTTGGTCAGCAGAGCTGTGAGAAGA
Organism: Cherax quadricarinatus; assembly: GCF_038502225.1. Lineage (NCBI taxonomy): Eukaryota > Metazoa > Arthropoda > Malacostraca > Decapoda > Parastacidae > Cherax > Cherax quadricarinatus. The sequence goes on from NC_091315.1 coordinate 21,296,331, forward strand.
CTGGTCAGCAGAGCTGTGAGAAGGTTGGTAAGCAGAGCTGTGAGAAAGTTGGTCAGCAGAGCTGTGAGAAGACTGGATCAAATCTAGGATCTCCCATTTCCCAAGAACTGCATGTCCCCAACGGGTTTGGCACCTCCCCATTAATATAATATAACACGTTAGTATTGCTTCGTTTACATTATGCATTTCATTTCTGCTCTCCATTGCATAATAGACAAATACCCTGAAAAACCATATAGAAGTATGATCAAAATTAATCATTATATCAGGAATGTTTCCGTCAAGACAGAATGAGTTGTGAACGTACACTCATAAACGACAGAGATGAAGGTGTAGGTATAATGTTTGTCAGGAAACGTGACAAGTGTTTCCTGACGCGGGTGTTAGTCACTCGCAGCAATGGTTTTAAGTTGGAAAAATTCAGATTCAGGAGGGATATAGGAAAGTACTGGTTTGGTAATAGAGTTGTGGATGAGTGGAACAAACTCCCAAGTACCGTTATAGAGGCCAGAACGTTGTGTAGCTTTAAAAATAGGTTGGATAAATACATGAGTAGATGTGGGTGGGTGTGAGTTAGACCTGATAGCTTGTGTTAACGGGTCGGTTGCCGTGTTCCTCCCTTGAGTCAATGTGACCTGACCTGACTAGGTTGGGTGCATTGGCTTAAGCCGGTAGGGACTTGGACCTGCCTCGCATGGGCCAGTAGGCCTTCTGCAGTGTTCCTTCGTTCTTATGTTCTTATGTTCTTATGATGACCCACGGCTGGAGCTTTTGGTCATCTGACCAGACTTCCGCTGGCTTACCAGTCCTCTTTAAAAATCATGGTTATGATTATAACCATTAGTGTATTACCTTAAATTTTGTAGAGATGAAGGATAAGATATGATTGAGATGTTAAAGCGGAAGACAGATATAAACAAAACGGACAACAAAGTATTACAAATACGTAACCAGAACAACTACTGATGTGTAATTGAAGTGTTGATAAACAAAACAAATGTTAAAGTGTTACTAGAGTAAATACTTTGAGTAATGTTTAGTGTGTAAGAATCCTCTTTCATTCGTAATTAATGTTCTCTCATGAAAAATTACTTTTTTCTTGAATTAGAAATGAGAGCTCAACTCATAACACAAACGATAATCAGTATTACTTTCAAAATTAGTATAAATATGTAAAATTTATTACGCCTCAGGATGTAAGGTTAACCACAAATATGGTTCGACTCTTTCATAAACATACAAAAAGGTAAAGGGCACAGAAAACAAGTACTCTATATTATTTTTAATAATATACTATATATAAATATTCAAAATAAATAATGGCATCTGTCTTTATGTACAATAAATACAATAGATATTTGACAATCATAGGAAAGAGTACACCATTGTTGATCACAGGCACACCATCAATCTTGAAGACTCATACTGTCGCTGTAAATATTCAGAGTACCAATACAGCATCTAAGATCCGGCAGAAAAGATTTCCAAAACGTTCCTTCATCGAGTCGGTCACCAGGTGTGAGGATGTTTTCATCGTAGGTTCGGATAACAAGAGGATCTGAAGCCTGACGCTGCGCTGCTGCCTTGGTCACTGTAAAGGATGGTGCTGTAATTGCTGGACTCACTACTGAAACCACTGGTGGAGCTTGTAGAACTTTCCGTGTTACTGAATCCCGAAGAACTGAAGTCTTTGGTGTATCCTGAAGATGATGCACTGCTGCTACAACCAGAGGCGCTGCCAACACGGTAATCCATTGAGTAGTTATGGCCGGGCTGCTGCGAGTTCATGTAAGCGTCGCTAAAGTTCATGTGCTCCAGTGGACTCTCTGGGGCACTGTCAGACTCGGAGTCGGACTGGAGAGTGTCCTGAAGGTCGCCGATGTAGTCGATAACGTGTTGGATCAATTCCAGTTTAGTTACCTTGCGATTCTTGGGGCAGAGCGGCACCAGGTCCTTCAGCTTGTCCAGGTAAAGGCGCATCTCAGCAGCATTTTCAGGGGCCATGGACCTCTTGGCGGCTAGAGCTGTGGCCATGGCGGCGGCCATACGTTCCTGGTAAGCTGTCTCCATTGTTAAGGCTAGGTGAGAGAGCAGATAGTACTTGCTTCTGTGCAAAGCAGTTGATGTCTGATGCGAAGACACTGCTTCTTGTCATTTATATGGACGGCAGATGGTCAGTCACGCCCATTAATGACGTGTTGAGGCAGGACTGGTGGAAACGTGAGGTCTTGAGTATAAGGATAATTACCCCAGCCTCAGAGGTTTGTCCCGACGTTAACAATTGACTTCAATGATTTTGTGAAGCAGTGATCAAATATCTTCAATTTCAATTATCTCCTATATGAATCCCTCAAATAGGGACTATAGTAAGTTCAGTGCTTGTATTCTTCGAGATACACAAGTTTTATATACAGTGTAGTTTATATACAGTGTACTAAGAAAAAGAAACACATGCCTCTCGGTGTAAATACACTGAGATTCACACTTCTTGGTGTATATACACACTGAGACATACACCGCTCGGTGTACATTTAGATACAGGCTTCTCAACGTATGTACCTCTGAGATAGACGTCTCGGTGTATAACCATGTAAGAGATAAAAGGGCACGAAAATATTATTTATGGGCGAAAATACACTTACATTTATAGACATATATATTCCCGTAGTTTTAAAAATTGTAGAAAACATTGAAGTAAATATTTAACTTTGCTAAGTGATACATAATAATACATATAATTTTAATCAGTATACAACACGGTCGTATAATTAAGTGTAGTTATGGATTTATATGCTTCACTCACTTGGGCTTCCACACCTGCTGGGATACTTGGGCTGTTATCCTCATAATCCAAAATATTCTGAATATATTAATTAGACAAAAAATAATATTTAGCTATTTAAAATCAAGGATTACTGTATTGGATAGGAACCACTACATTGGTAATATTCCTGAATTTACATTTCGCTCGCTCAGATATCCTAATACAATGGACCACCTTTTATTAGCGTACACGACCAACAACAATGGCCGGAGCTAAAACTATTAATGTCTTTAGGGAATATCCCGGCGGCTTTTCAATAAAGTTTAATTAAAGAGAACTAGACCCCCCTGGGTCTCTAACCTACTAGGCTCCAACCACCGTTGTCAAGATTTACATCCAGACATTTGTTTTGTTGGAGACATAAAAATACAGTAAATATAAGTGATAATACTGCAGGTAAAGTGTCCGTACAGATAACTTACAATCTCGAAAAAATCAAGAATTTCTCACATTTGGTGAAAAGTCAGGTCAGGCTGTAGTGGGACAATTCTCAGGTGACCTGAGAGGGTTCCAGCAAGCCCTAGGGTACCTCGGAGACATGAGCTCCCTGATGATAGTAAAAGCAATCAAGAGAATGTGTCAGAATTTCTAAGGAAGAATTATACTTCTGTGTATAAATGAAAAGCCAAAAATAAATACAAAACGGCAATGCCTCGTGACTCAACACTGTCATAATAAGTTTTTTATTGTGTAGATTTGTTCTTGCACTTGACAGACATAGTTGTGACATTTGCTGCCTATTTTTATTCAGGGGTAAAGGGAAAAAGTGTATGCCAAGCAAATATGATTCGACCGTTGTTATCCACTAGTTTTTGGCGGAAGGCTGAGAGGACCGTATCATATGTGACATGTTGTCAAGCCAGACACAGGTGTGGTAGTGTTGTGGACAGTAAAGTCGGTGTACACTTTTAGTGGATTCCATCTCAGACGCATGATAGAACTGATAAATTTGCAAATGCATGTTCCTTCAAGGAGGGAGTAGATTGGAACCTTGGGCTGTCATTTAGTAGTTAGAGGACAGTAATACGAAAAGAACTTCAGTTGAACTTTATTGTCTTGAGAGTGAGATATACCGACACCAGCTAGTCTGTCCGATGATAGATGGACTTATTGGTGTCAGTCTATCTCACTTTCAGGTCAGTAAAGTTCACTTCAAGTTCCTTTTGCATTATTGTTCTCTAACTACTAGTTGCAAGAGGAGCCACGTGTCTATATACCTGGAGGGTATTCCTGGGATCAACGCCCCCGCGGCCCGGTCCACGACCAGGCCTCCCGGATATAAATAACGTATAACTACTTTTCTTGTTACAAGCATACGCATACCTTGCTGAAATATTAGGTAATATTTTTGCAATTTTTGTGACCTAATTCACGTCTGCATAAATAACTCATTACGATTGTAACCAGATATAAACATGCAAATAGTTCGTTATAACTGTTACATGTTTAGCTATCAAAACTTTGTTAACAAGTCCCTGGACACATTATGTACCTCTAATTTTTCAACTACCGACCTTACCTGGAGTTTACCTGGAGAGAGTTCCGGGGGTCAACGCCTCCGCGGCCCGGTCTGTGACCAGGCCTCCTTAGGTCAGTGTCCCAGGATGCGACCCACACCAGTCGACTAACACCCAGGTACCCATTTTACTGATGGGGAACATAGACAACAGGTGGAAAGAAACACGTCCAATGTTTCTACTCTGGCTGGGAATCGAACCCAGGCCCTCACCGTGTGAAGCGAGAGCGTTAACCACCAGGGTGATTAATAAAGATATTAAGTTAACAGTGGGCCTAAAAGTGATCCTTGTGAAACGCCACTTGTTACTGATCCCCACTCAAATTTCACCCCGATTATGCAGACTCGAACTCCTATTGGTCAGCCACGCCTCGCTCTATGACAGGACTTTTTCCTCAATACCACGAGCTGCCACTTTCTTTAGCAGTGGCTTTACTAAAATCCAGATAAACATTATCGTATTCTTTATCACGATCACCTGCCTCAGATGCTTTACAGAAAAAAGTCAGTAAACTGAACAGGCAGGAACGGCCCCTTGTGAATCCATAGTTAATGTCATGAATCAAATTATGCTACTACAGGTTACTTCTTGTAATAGCTATAATTGGCTATAAAAATTTACCTACAATTACTGCCAAGCTTACTGGTTTTTGAACCGGTATTTGTTCAAAATATAACTGGCAATATAGTGGCAGAATGAGAGTGAGGGTGAGGATGGGCGAGGGTAACAAGTGGGGTTCCCTAACGGTCACTTCAGTTCCTGACATATCTGTTGGTTCTTTTCAGACTGAAACTTGGGAAGAATATGAACGAGAGAGGATTGAGAAGGCTTCCAATAAAGTTTAAATTGCAGAAGTTGTCAAGCAAGCTGCGTCTGAAGTTCAGTACAAGTAAATGCAAAATTATGTAATTTGCCTGGAGACGAAGTATTCACTAAAAGGAAAGAAATTACAGATACGAAATAAAAGGTTTGAGAGTGAACATCATGCTAAACACAATAATAAAAAAAAGCGCTGCAGTAGGTCTACTGGCCCCATAAACTGTATAGTTTCTAAAGTCTGCGAATCATTGGGCGTGTTTCTTTACACCGGTTGTCTATCAAAACTTTGGGGCCCAGTCCCTGGACCCATTATGTACCTCTGTAATCTTTTGACTACCGCCCACAGGATGGGTATGGGGTCCATAATAAACATATTAAACTAAAAATTAAACTCTATGTTCACCCATCAGTAAAAAGGGTACCTAAGTGTTAGTGGACTGGTGTGAGTCGCATCCTGGGTCAAAATTGACCTAATTTGCCCGAAATGCTCTGCATAACACGTTGGTTTGCGTGCAGCCAGCAGCAACAGCCTGGTTGATCAGGCTCTGATCCACCAGGAGGCCTGGTCACAGCCGCGTGGGCGTTGACCCCCGGAACTCTCTCCAGGTAAACTCCAGGTAATAACAAGCGGCTTTCTAAATAGTAGTATGTCATTTATGTCAAGCTATGACTGTATACCATGTACATGTACTTATAAATAAAGATATTAATAATAATAATAATAATAATAATAATAATAATAATAATAATTTATTATTATTATTATTATTATTATTATTATTATTATTATTATTATTATTATTATTATTATTATCAATCTATTGGTTCTTGAGGAACTTTATCAAAGATTTTTTTTTTTTTAGAATCATAAAGGTTATGAGGGATCCATCTTCAAATAAACAGCACCAGTGTAAAGCCCTATCAAAGACGGCTAGCAACTTCAAGTATCTAAATGTTTGCAACTAGCGTGTTCCAGAGCCGAGGTGTGTGCTCTATGAGGCAATACTAAAGACGCTGAACCTGACAACTCTGGTGAGAGAAGAATGAAAGAATAATTCAACATGCAGGATATTGAGAAGAAATGATATAGAATGACTGATATGCGAAGACCAGGAGCAAGTGGACATAAATTTAAGCTACACACACAACTAAATCATTCCCCTGTCTCACATTGCTCTGAAAATAAAATAAACTGTATTTGGAAATGGTGGAGGAGAATTCCATACACGGATTTACGACTTTTTAAAAGATAGGTAACTAGAGCCTATACGTACCATACCCATACAGACAAAATTATAATACACAGAAAAATTCATACCAACCACTTAGTTCAGATTAGCCGAGGGTTATAACGCGGGGAACCTGCCGAAATGAAGCAGCAAATATTGCAATCTTGCAAACTGAAAAGTAATGACAAATGTAAAGAATTCAAATAGAAAAGTAAATAAAAATTATCATAATAATCCACATATTACCCAGTTATACTGCATACTCAAAATCCCGTTCAGTTAAAAAACATTTGCACCATAAAATCACATTCATCTCGCAGTTTCTCGTTCCAGTACCTCACAGTCGCTGGCTCCAGTGTCAGTATGAATATGCAATATTTTCAATTGTTCACGAAGAAGGATTTGACTACATTTCATGTCTGTAAATCCAGGCTTAGTAAAGATGTGACCAGACCTCTGAATAGTCCTTTTGTTGTCTAGACACTGTGGTCTTCTCCCTGTGTAGGCCGCCACCTTGTTGGGGCGTAGCTCAAGTGATGGGTGGATCATATGTTCTTTTAATATTAATTACTTTCCTTTTTGATTTTTAATAAGTAAAATGAAGGGGAGGGAGGAGGAAGATAGGAGAATAATGGATGTGCAGAGGACTAAGCTGCATACAACTGCCTGAAAGTGTTAAGTGTTTGTGATAATGGTTGAGTAGGTGGAGAAGGACGTTGAGTTATATCAGAAAGATATGTTGGGAACTGTTTAAGTTACTATAGTGAGCTGGTGACTCGTAGTTCAGAGGTATAGTGTTAGGTTTCAAAGGCCTAGTCAAGTCTCCTTGCACTTCCTACGGAGTCTAGTGTAAAAAGAGTACAAAGAATAAGTTATTCATAATCTTGTGTAGTTGTTTAAATAAAATAGCATTTAATATATGTCCTTTCTTTGTAGTTAATATAAAAAGAGGATAAATTAAAAGTAAATTCCTTTTAACTGTTCACATAGAGCGGTACAATTAACACCATTAACCCTGGCCGTCAGCTAAGTGTTTATTGTCTCAGTAATTGTGTTCCATTGTGTGGGTTCTTGAGCGACGGCCCAAGATGACCTGAGGAACGTCTGGAAAAGCCTCACCGGCGCCACCACACAATAGAGGGCGGGGTCACCTCTTTTGACCTCGTCTTGTGTCTACTCATTTACCTCTTGCGTTTTACTTAAGGTCTAAAGAATGTTTACTCAGTGGTTTCCCTTCGTGAGAGTTCCCAGTGAATCTTGAGTTGTTTGCCAGGGAGAGACTGCTGTGTGCTATTATTATTATTATAATCAAGGGGGAAGCGCTAAACCCGGAGGATTATACAGCGCCTGGGGGGGGGGATGTGGAAGGCATTCAGGCTTAATTCGGGGAACTGGAGCACAGATCCAATTCCCTAAATCAAGAGCCCCTCACCAACATCAAGGAACCTTCCTTGAGGGGTGCTGTGTGCTAGGGTGCTACTGGTATTAACTTTTCCCTGAGTTTAACATTCGTTTAATATCAGTCCATAAAAATAATAATAGAATAGCCAGAAATTATTATCTTTATTTACATTTGATTTTAGACAATAATGGGAAAACATTGACACCCAGAGTATATAAGAACATATCAGAACATAACATATCTGATTATTAGGTGGAGTGAAGGTGTTATAGAATTCAGTAAGAGGACTTTATTTTGTTTTAATAAGTCTACAGGTAATTTCCGCGGCGCCTTGAGCGGCAGAGACGATCCTGCCAGTACAGGTCACGCGACAATAATGACCTGTGGACTCCTCCCTGACCATCTCCATCTCACCTCCACACTATGAATCATCCCTGCACTACACTACTAGTCCCCACCTATACCACCACACACTGAATCATCCCTCCACTACTAGTCTCTATACCACCTCAACACTTCCCTTAATAATCCCAACACTACTACTCCCCACTCATACCACCTCAACATCTCCCTTAATCATCCCAGTACTACTACTCTCCACTCATACCACCTCAACACTTCCCTTAATCATCCCAACACTACTACTCCCCACTCATACCACCTCAGCACTTCCCTTAATCATCCCTACACTAGTACTCCTCATTCATAAGCTACATAAACGACATAGTTGAGGGAATAAATAGCGACATAACCAAGTTTGCCGAAGACACCAAAATAGACTAAGGGCCCTGAAACTGCACTCTCTAGAAAGACGTAGAATTAGGGGGGATATGATTGAGGTGTATAAGTGGAAGACAGGAATAAATAAAGGGGATGTAAATAGTGTGCTGAAAATATCTAGCCTAGACAGGACTCGCAGCAATGGTTTTAAGTTGGAAAAATTCAGATTCAGGAAGGATATAGGAAAGTACTGGTTTGGTAATAGAGTTGTGGATGAGTGGAACAAACTCCCAAGTACCGTTATAGAGGCCAGAACGTTGTGTAGCTTTAAAAATAGGTTGGATAAATACATGAGTAGATGTGGGTGGGTGTGAGTTAGACCTGATAGCTTGTGCCAACAGGTCGGTTGCCGTGTTCCTCCCTTAAGTCAATGTGACCTGACCTGTCTAGGTTGGGTGCTTTGGCTTAAGCCGGTAGGAGACTTGGACCTGCCTCGCATGGGCCAGTAGGCCTTCTGCAGTGTTCCTTCGTTCTTATGTTCTTATGTTCTTATGTTCTTCTTATTTGAATAGACTGATGCAGTGGTCAGAGAAGTGGCAGGTGTAGTTTAATATAGACAAATGCAAAGTTCTAAACACTGGACGGGAAAATAACCATGCCACATATAAACTAAATAATGTAGATCTTAATATTACTGATTGCGAAAAGGATTTGTGAGTTCTGGTTAACAATAATCTAAAACCAAGACAACAGTGCATAAGTGCTCGCAATAAAGCTAACAGAATCCTTGGCTTCATATCAAGAAGCATAAATAATAGGAGTCGTCAGGTTGTTCTTCAACTCTGTTTATTCTTGGTTAGGCCTCATCTAGATTATGCTGCACAGTTTTGGTCATCGTATTACAGAATGCACTAGAAAACGTACAAAGGAGGATGACAAAGTTGACTCCATGTATCAGAAATCTTCCCTATGAGGATAGACTGAGGGCCCTGAATTTGCACTCTCTAGAAAAGCGTAGAATTAGGGGGGATATGATTGAGGTGTATAAATGGAAGACAGAAATAAATAAAGGGGATGTAAATAGAGCGCTTAAAATATCTAGCCTAGTCAGGACTCGCAGCAATGGCTTTAAGCTGGAAAAATTCAGATTCAAGAAGAATATAGGAAAGCACTGATTTGGTAATTGAGTTGTCAATGAGTGGAACAAACTCCCAAGTACAGTTATAGAGGCTAAAACGTTGTGTTGTTTTAAAAATAGATTAGATAAATACATGAGTGGGTGCGGGTGGGCGTGAGCTGGACTTGACTAGCTTGTGCTACTAGGTTAGATGCCGTGCTCCTTCCTTAGGTGAATGTGACTTGACCTGACTAGGTTGGGGCATTGGCTTAAGCCGATAGGAGGTTTGGACCTGCCTCGCATGGGCCAGTAGGCCTGTTGCAGTGTTCCTTCTTTTTTATGTTGCCCTGTGGCCTGGTAGGCTCAGCTATCAAAACTTTGGAGTCCAGTCCCTGGACCAATTATGTACCTCTGTAATCTTTTGACTACCGCCCACAGGATGGGTATGGGGTGCATAATAAACATATTAAACTAACTAAAAACTTCACAAGTTAAGTGTCCGTGGTTTGATCCCCGACAAGGGTGGAAACACTGGACGTGTTTCCTTACATCTGTTGTCCCCGTTCACCTAGCAAGCAAGTAGGTATCTGGGTGTTAGTAGAGTGGTGTGGGTGGCATCCTGCGGGACAAGGTTTAAGGACCCCAGTGGAAATAAAACAGAGAGTCCTTGATAATACTCCCTTTAATCATCTTTACACTACTAACCCTTACTCATATCGCCTCACACTCCCCATAATCATCGCTGCACTAGTAGTTTCTAATTGTACAGCCACCACACTCCCTTGAATCATAACTACACTAGCAGGTCTCTCCTATACTACTTCTATCATTTGCTAAATCATTCCTACATTAACATTCTCTCTCTCCTCTTCCCCTCCGCTCCTGTCTCGCCCAGTCTAGGATGGAGACAACTCGTGCTAATGAACAGATTTATATTCATTGCAAATATTTAATACATATATGTCATTTTATATAAGGGAAAATTGCTTGAATGTATAGCGAATTTAATTTGTAATCAAGTAAAAAGTGGATTTATTAGAGGACCATCTTGCGTGAAGAGTTTACTTTCGTTTTTTTTTAAATGTTTCTAAAGTAGTAGCTTGCTACTGCTCCACATGAGAGGCTAATAAGAGACGTAGCAGCACAAGGAACCACAGACAATATACTAAAATGAATTAGTGTAATCAAGCGATGGAAACTCGAGTTAACAGTAGGTAATAGGCTGGCAGACGACTAACATTCAGGGATGCACTATACTGTGTTGTCATGAGTGAAACACTGTCAGTTGGTAGACAGCAACCATCCGACGAGGTATTGTATAGTCCTGTACAGAGTAAAACGTAGATATTAGGATGGTAGACAGCAACCATGAAGGGAGGTAGTGTATTGTCCTGTCATGAGTTAAACACTGTAATTAGGTTGGTAGACAGCATCCATCCGGAGAGGTACTGTACTGTCATGTCATGAGTGACACAGGTAATAGCTAAGTAGACAACGACCATACGGGGAGGTAATGTATTGTCTTGACCGCTTACTCCATCATTTTATTCGTTGTGGAGGATAAACAAAATACAGATGTAGTATACATAGACTTTGCAAAAGCTTTCGACAAGTGTGACCATGGTGTAATAGCACAGAAAATGCGTGATAAAGGAATAACGGGAAAAGTTGGTAGATGGATTTACAACTTCCTGACAAATAGAACACAAAGAGTAAAAGTAAACAGTAAAGTCCCAGGCAACCACGGTAAAAAACTCTGTTCCACAAGGCACAGTGCTTGCTCCCATTCTATTCTTCATCCTCATATCTGACATAGAGATGTAAGCCATAGCTCCGTGTCTTCCATTGTGGATGACACCCGGATTACCATGGCAGTGACCTCCATCGAAGACACTGCGAGACTAAGCGGACATCAACCAAATCTTCGAATGGGCCACTCAAAACAATATGAAGTTCAACGAGGAGAAATTTCAACTATTCAGATATGGAAACCCTTTCCAGGTAAACTCCAGGTAGCTCTCTCCCACCTCACCTCATTCAGGAATTGTTTCATGCCTGTATAGTCTGCTCTTTTTAAGTTTGGTTTCTCATTCCCTTCCCATGCTTCTTCACTCTCCACTGTTTCGGTTGATAGCGTCGTTATAAATAAAACAGTACATGATTAAGACAGTATGTGCTAATATATCTAATTTAATGATTTTTGAAGGGGTGGACCGGTAAGCCAGTGGAAGGCCTCGGCCAGATGACCAGAAGCTCCAGATGAGGGTCATCATATGACTAAGGCCCGCGTCAGGAAACAACAACAACAATAATAATAATAATAATAATAATAATAATAATAATAATAATAATAATAATAATAATAATAATCTTTATTTTTACAAGTACATGTACAAAGTATACAGGCCTAGCTGACATCAATGACATACTTATATAGAAAGCCTCTTGTTATACAGAGCATTTCGGGCAAGTTAGGTCATTTTTGTCTCAGGATGCGACCCACACCAATTGACTAACACCCAGGTACCTATTTTACTGGTAGGTGAACATGGACAGCAGGTGCCTTAAGGAAACACGTCCTACTGTTTCCAGCCGTACCGGGGACCGACCCCTGGACCTCAGTGTGTCCTGTTTCCTGACAAACGTTGCCTAACCTAACCTAATTAAGAGTCAGGTGGAAAGCCACGAGTAGTGGCAGTACAATTGTGGTGAGATGGGTTGGGTTAGAGAAGGACCTGTCAACATTATGTTACAGAGGTCTCCAGAACGGGTAATATCCTGTTGATTAGCAATTAGGATATAATGTAACTTCGGATTTTTGATGGATAGTGTTACTGATAGCAATTAGGGCAGCCTCTATACACTTTCACCGTCTTAAATCTTATTTAATGACTAATCTAGCCTCACTGAATTTCATGATTGAATTCAATGAAGACAAATTTCAGTTACTCCGCTATGAAAAACTTGAGGAAATTAAAACTGTTATCGGAGTATAAAACAAATTCCAATCACACAGTAGAGCGAAAAACTGGTATGAAGGACCTGGGAGAAATAATATCAGAGGATCTCACGTTCAAAGATCACAACAATGTATCTACCACATCTGGATAATGAGAACCTTGAAAACTAGAGATGCCAAGCCCATGATGATTCTCTTCAAATCGCTTGTTCTCTCTAGGCTGGAATATTGTTGTACACTAATGGCCCTTTTCAAGGCAGGCGAAATTGCAGACCTGGAGAATATACAGAGAAGTTTCAAGGCACGTACGGCAGGAGTACGCTAAGAAACAACACAGTTAGTGTCAGGGGTCCAAGACTGTTTAACTGCCTCCCAGCATACATAAGGGGGATTACCAATAGACCCCTGGTTGTCTTCAAGAAGGCGCTGAACAAACACCTAAAGTCGGTACTTGACTAGCCGGGGTATGGATTGTACGTCGGTTTACGTGCGGGCAGCAGTAATAGCCTGGTTGATCAGACCCTGATCCACCGCGAGGCCTAGTCACGGACCGGGCCGAAGTGACATTGACCCTGGAAACCCCCTCCAGGTATACTCCAGGTGTCCAACGTCCCCTCTGTGTTGGACACGCGGTTACAGACATTTGTGTGTTCCCTGATTCTAATATCCAGAGATCTAGTTGTTTCCTCCACATATACTTTGTCACAAGCCCCACGTGGTATTGTTTATACTTCTGCGCTCATGCCAGTCATTCTTGGGATTTTGCATTACTTTTCTAATAGTGATTACAGAGATGGCGGATGTTTTAACAAGCTTTCTGTCAAGTGTTTTAGAAACGTTAGTAGCAATGTCGATGATCGGTAAAAGGATGTAACTTGGAGGCTTTCCTACACCTGAACTGTTGTTAGTCTTGTTAAGAATGAGTGTCGCACGTGTCCTGCAATCACATATGAAGTGCAGGAAGAAGTGTAGTGAAGTGAATGAATGTGTGATGTATGTGCATTCCTCTACTACCACTATTATTATTACTATTACTATTACTACTATTACTATTACTACATTAAGATAAGATATGATTGATTTCGTTCGGATTTTTAACCCCTGAGGGTTAGCCGCCCAGGACAGTCAGTGCGTCATCGAGGACTAACATTTCCATTGGAGTCCTCAATCTTGTCCCCCAGGATGCGACCCACACCAGTCGACTAACACCCAGGTACCTATTTGCTGCTAGGTGAACAGGACAACAGGTGTAAGGAAACCCGTCGAAATGTTTCCACCCGCCGGGAATCGAACCCGAACCCTCCGTGCGTGAAGCGGGAACTTTAGCCACCAGGCCACCTATTACTACTACTACTGTTACTACTACTATTATTACAACTATTATTACTATTACTACTACTATACCTGGAGGTTATTCCGGGGATCAATGCCCCCGCGGCCTGGTCCATGACCAGGCCTCCCGATGGATCAGGGCCTGATAAGATAAGATAAGATTTCGTTCGGATTTTTAATCCCGGAGGGTTAGCCACCCAGGATAACCCAAGAAAGTCAGTGCGTCATCGAGGACTATAACATTTCCATTGTGGTCCTTAATCTTGTCCCCCAGGATGCGACCCACACCAGTCGAGTAACACCCGGGTACCTATTTGCTGCTAGGTGAACAGGACAACAGGTGTAAAGAAACGTGTCGAAATGTTTCCACCCACCGGGAATCGAACCCGGGCCCTCCGTGTGTGAAGCGGGAGCTTTAGCCACCCGGCCACCGGGCCAAGTAGGCGGTTACTGCTGGCCGCACGCAGTCCAACGTACGAGTCACAGCCCGGCTGATCTATTACTATTACTACTACTATTACTACTATTACTGCTACTACTATTACTACTATTACTATTACTACTACTATTATCACTATTACTACCACTGCTATTACTATTACTACTACTATTATTACTATTACTAATACTATTACTACTACTACTACTATTACTATTACTACTACTATTACTACTACTATTACTACTACTATTACTACCACTACTATTACTACAACTACTATTACTACTAATACTATTACTACTACTACTATTACTACTACTATTACTACTTATACCATTAATGTTGCTACTACTACTATTACTATTACTACTAAAACTATTACTACTACTATTACTACTACTACTATTACTACTACTATTACTACTACTACTATTACTACTACTACTACTACTATTACTACTACTACTATTACTACTACTACTATTACTACTACTACTACTACTATTACTACTACTACTATTACTACTACTACTATTACTACTATTACTACTATTACTATTACTACTACTATTACTACTACTATTACTACTACTACTATTACTACTAATACTATTACTACTACTACTTCTATTACTACTACTACTACTATTACTACTACTACTATTACTATTACTACTACTACTACTGTTACTACTATTACTACTACTACTATTACTACTACTACTATTACTACTACTACTGTTACTACTATTACTACTACTATTATTACTATTACTACTACCATTACTACTACTACCATTACTACTACTACTATTACTATTACTACTGCTATTACTTCTAATACTATTACTCTTATTACTACTACTACTATTACTACTACTATTACTACTACTACTATTACTACTACTATTACTATTACTATTATTACTACTACTACTACTATTACTACTAATACTATTACTATTATTACTACTACTACTATTACTACCTTTCATCCGTGGACTGCTTGCAGAGGCAAAGGCAATGTTCGCGGCTTTCACTGAGACCCACATAAAGGATCACTTGGACAACGAAATATGGATCCCAGGTTACAACCTATACAGATGTGACAGAGTGAACAGGCAAAAGGGGGGGGTTGGCCTGTACATTGCAGAGTCACTTGTTTGCACAGAACTGCTAAATGCCTCAAATGATGTAGTGGAAGTTTTAGCAGTAAAGGTCGAGAACCAAAACCTAGTCATTGTGATAGTCTACAAGCCTCCGGATGCAACATCCCAGCAATTCCAGGAACAGCTGTTAAAAATTGACCACTGTCTGGAAAACCTTCCAGCTCCTGCACCCAACATCTTGCTCCTGGGGGATTTCAACTTAAGGCACCTAAAATGGAGGAATATAGCAAATAATATTGTTGCAGTAATAACACCAGGAGGCAGCTCTGATGAAAACTCACACTCACGCGAGCTTTTAAATCTCTGCACAAAATTCAATTTAAACCAGCAAATAATAGAGCCTACTAGACTGGAGAATACACTAGACCTCATCTTCACTAACAATGATGATCTGATAAGAAATATCACCATATCAAAAACAATATACTCAGATCACAACATAATTGAGGTTCAGTCATGTATGCGCGGAGCCCCAGACCGACATAATGAGATTAGTCACGAGGGAGCATTCACCAAATTCAACTTCAATAACAAAAACATAAAGTGGGACCAAGTAAACCAAGTCCTAACCGATATAAGCTGGGAAGATATACTAAGCAACACAGACCCCAACTTATGCCTAGAACAGATTAACTCGGTAGCACTCGATGTATGCACAAGGCTTATTCCTCTAAGAAAAAGGAGGAGTAGATGTAAAACAGAAAGAGACAGGCGCTCCCTTTACAGGCGACGGAAAAGAATAACAGAGCGGCTAAAAGAGGTCAATATATCTGAAATGCGTAGGGAGACACTGGTCAGAGAAATAGCAAGCATCGAACTTAAGCTAAAAGAATCCTTTAGGAGTCAGGAATCGCGGGAAGAACTAAAAGCCATAAATGAAATCGAAAGAAACCCAAAGTATTTCTTCTCCTATGCCAAATCAAAATCGAGAACAACGTCCAGTATTGGGCCCCTACTTAAACAAGATGGGTCCTACACAGATGACAACAAGGAAATGAGTGAGCTACTCAAGTCCCAATATGACTCAGTTTTTAGCAAGCCGCTAACCAGACTGAGAGTCGAAGATCAAAATGAATTTTTTATGAGAGAGCCACAAAATTTGATTAACACAAGCCTATCCGATGTTATCCTGACGCCAAATGACTTCGAACAGGCGATAAATGACATGCCCATGCACTCTGCCCCAGGGCCAGACTCATGGAACTCTGTGTTCATCAAGAACTGCAAGAAGCCCCTATCACGAGCCTTTTCCATCCTATGGAGAGGGAGCATGGACACGGGGGTCGTCCCACAGTTACTAAAAACAACAGACATAGCCCCACTCCACAAAGGGGGCAGTAAAGCAACAGCAAAGAACTACAGACCAATAGCACTAACATCCCATATCATAAAAATCTTTGAAAGGGTCCTAAGAAGCAAGATCACCACGCATCTAGAAACCCATCAGTTACACAACCCAGGGCAACATGGGTTTAGAACAGGTCGCTCCTGTCTGTCTCAACTATTGGACCACTACGACAAGGTCCTAAATGCACTAGAAGACAAAAAGAATGCAGATGTAATATATACAGACTTTGCAAAAGCCTTCGACAAGTGTGACCATGGCGTAATAGCGCACAAAATGCGTGCTAAAGGAATAACAGGAAAAGTCGGTCGATGGATCTATAATTTCCTCACTAACAGAACACAGAGAGTAGTCGTCAACAGAGTAAAGTCCGAGGCAGCTACGGTGAAAAGCTCTGTTCCACAAGGCACAGTACTCGCTCCCATCTTGTTCCTCATCCTTATATCCGACATAGACAAGGATGTCAGCCACAGCACCGTGTCTTCCTTTGCAGATGACACCCGAATCTGCATGACAGTGTCTTCCATTGCAGACACTGCAAAGCTCCAGGCAGACATCAACCAAATCTTTCAGTGGGCTGCAGAAAACAATATGAAGTTCAACGATGAGAAATTTCAATTACTCAGATATGGTAAACATGAGGAAATTAAATCTTCATCAGAGTACAAAACAAATTCTGGCCACAAAATAGAGCGAAACACCAACGTCAAAGACCTGGGAGTGATCATGTCGGAGGATCTCACCTTCAAGGACCATAACATTGTATCAATCGCATCTGCTAGAAAAATGACAGGATGGATAATGAGAACCTTCAAAACTAGGGAGGCCAAGCCCATGATGACACTCTTCAGGTCACTTGTTCTGTCTAGGCTGGAATATTGCTGCACACTAACAGCACCTTTCAAGGCAGGTGAAATTGCCGACCTAGAAAATGTACAGAGAACTTTCACGGCACGCATAACGGAGATAAAACACCTCAATTATTGGGAGCGCTTGAGGTTCCTAAACCTGTATTCCCTGGAACGCAGGAGGGAGAGATACATGATTATATACACCTGGAAAATCCTAGAGGGACTAGTACCGAACTTGCACACGAAAATCACCCACTACGAAAGCAAAAGACTTGGCAGACGATGCACCATCCCCCCAATGAAAAGCAGGGGTGTCACTAGCACGTTAAGAGACCATACAATAAGTGTCAGGGGCCCGAGACTGTTCAACTGCCTCCCAGCACACATAAGGGGGATTACCAACAGACCCCTGGCAGTCTTCAAGCTGGCACTGGACAAGCACCTAAAGTCAGTTCCGGATCAGCCGGGCTGTGGCTCGTATGTTGGTTTGCGTGCAGCCAGCAGCAACAGCCTGGTTGATCAGGCTCTGATCCACCAGGAGGCCTGGTCTCAGACCGGGCCGCGGGGGCGTTGACCCCCGGAACTCTCTCCAGGTAAACTCCAGGTAAACTACTAATACTATTACTATTACTACTGCTATTACTACTAATACTATTACTATTATTACTACTACTACTATTACTACTATTACTACTACTACTATTACTACTACTATTACTACTACTATTACTACTAATAATATTACTACTACTACTAATACTATTACTATTATTACTACTACTACTATTACTACTATTACTACTACTACTATTACTACTACTATTACTATTACTACTACTATTACTACTAATAATATTACTACTACTACTAATACTATTACTATTATTACTACTACTACTACTATTACTACTACTACTATTACTACTAATACTATTACTATTACTACTGCTATTACTACTAATACTATTACTATTATTACTACTACTACTACTATTACTACTACTACTATTACTACTACTATTACTATTACTACTACAATTACTACTAATAATATTACTACTACTAATACTATTACTATTATTACTACTACTACTATTACTACTATTACTACTACTACTATTACTACTACTATTACTATTACTACTACTATTACTACTAATAATATTACTACTACTACTAATACTATTACTATTATTACTACTACTACTATTACTACTACTATTACTATTACTACTGTGGAAAATTACATTTATCTGAATGTATCATTATGTACATAACAGTAAATGAACAAAGATAATTATTATTTATCAGTTAGACAAGTAGGAATTTGGGACACCTAGGTCGCAAAAAGTGTCCCCCTTCGATACCTACCACTGTCATATCCACAAGTTGCTCTGGACCTATTAATTACAAATGAAATATGTATCGCCAGGAATGCTGGTAAATATATAAATTTGTGGACTGTATATTAAAATTAAAAAAAGGATTATATATATATATATATACACACATATACATAACAGAAGAATATCTTAAAATCACTCACCTATTTGACTGGAGATCAAGTTGTATCATATCTAACTCTTGTCTAAAATTTATGAAGAAACTGGCCAGAATCTAACATAAAATAAGACACTTAGCTGGAGTTCCTGGAACTGTTTTGTCCAGTCGTCTGATATCTTAATTTATGCAGGAATACACATCCAACCATTTCGTCTCCTATTTGAGAGGTGTCAGCCCAATTTTACCTCTAGAGCACGAAAAATTCTTCCCATTATTACACTAACGTTCTGTTCAATTCAAAAAACAATGGTGAGTGTCCTCTGCGCAGACGCAGCTTCTTCCCATTTTCGATAACATAATTTTTATTATATACAATATAGGCCATCTATTTACCTATAAATTACCGTATTTCCGGAAAATATACAGTATTTTCCACACTGCAGCCGGGCGGAGTTCGTTGCTAAACGACTCAAATTGCTCATTTGGCAATGGTGGAGGACCTGGGTACATATAGGATCTGGCATCTACACGGCGACATATTACACAAGATTTAATTAATCACCTTTTTTACACTTTGCCGTCCTTGTGGAATACAGAAAGCTTCCCTAATACAATTTAAGGTATCTTGTACCCCACCATTCATTACATTTTTATGGACATTTAGAACAATTAAATTTGTTAGATGATGAGTTTTGGTCAGTAAAATAGGGTGTTTAGCATAATTACCCAATTCAGCATTTTGCAACCTACCTCTGCACCTAATTACATTGTTCTCTAAATACAGCCCCAATTTCTCTATTATGGAACCTTTCACAATTTTTCTTTTCATCATCAATTTAATCTCATTTCCATAGATTTCTTCTTGTACCCTCTTTATCCAATATTCAAGAGGATGGGAAAACTTATATGAAATATTCATCTTGTTTAGAAATTTAAACTTCAACTTAGTTACATTGATTATTTTGGGTAAAGAAGAATACCTATTTATATCAATGGCTAAGAAAGGACAAACTATTGGAGCGGTGGTCACAGTAATTTCAACAGGAGCAATATACGCCTTTTGTACAGGCCAATTAGCTTTATTTACCAACCAGCTCGGTCCTTTAAACCATGATACAGCATTTACAAATTTAGCATAAGGTAAACCTCGAAACAAGAAATCAGCTGGATTCTCCTCACCAGGTATATGATTAAATGTTAACATATGCTGACCCAAACTATTATACTTCTCTTGCATCTGATTAATTTCAGCGACTCTGTTTTGTACGTACACAATTTTACTGTTTCCATTATGAATCCATTGTAAGGATACCTCATTATCAGACCAAATTACAGTGTCGCTAATATTTATCTCCTGCAACTTATTTCTTATATAATTAGCTAATTTGACACCTACATAAATGGCTGTTAATTCCAACTGAGGCAAGGTACATGATTTAATTGGAGACACTTTAGCCTTAGACATAACAAGAGAAATAACACTATTACATTGAAGGTAAGCAACTGCTCCATATGCCAATTTTGAAGCATCACAAAAATGTGGAGTACATTTTTCCCATTTGGATTGGCCACCTGGCGTGGGAACTCCAACATTGGAATTTTCTCATAATCACCAATTAATTCATTCCACCTGTTAATGAATTCCTCATGTAGAATTTCATCCCAAGAACATTTAAGTTTCCATGCTTCCTGAATTAATAATTTCCCTCTTATAGTAAGGGGTGACACTAAACCTAGTGGATCAAAACATTTGGAAACTTCAGCAAGCAAAACTCTCTTAGTTAATTTATTGGGCATACTGTAATTATTAGGTTTTAACATTAACAAATCTCTCTCAGTATCCCAAGTTAAACCCAATACATTACTACATTATGGCACTTCGTCTCCAGGGGAATCTTTACTTATTTTGTCCTTTAATTTGGACGAATTACTATTCCAATCCCTCAGAGGTATATTTGCATTATTTCATTAGCCTCTTCATAAGTCATTAACAGTTTCTCTTCAGTTGACGTCACACCCAGGAAATTGTCCACATAAAATTGTTTGCTCATTACTTTACTCAATGAACTTTCCATACATTTAAGGTGTGCATTTATCTTCGCTTGAAGTAGGAACGGACTGGATGTGGCACCAAATAATACGCTCCTGAAGCGAAAGGTTTTCAGAGGGCTAAGTGGGCCACTAGGATTCTCAGGCCATAAGAAGCATGTACATTCCCGGTCAGCCTCTTGTAAACCCACTCTTAGGAAAGCTTTACTTATGTCAGCCGTAAAGGCATAATGCTTCACTCTGAAATTTAATAAGATATCTCCTAATTTTTCCGTCAATGACGGACCTGTCATCAGTCATTTAAACTAGGTACATTTTTGTTACTCCTGGCACTACAATTAAACACAATTCTCAGAGAAGTGGTCTTAGAATCCTTCTTCACTCCGTGATGTGGCAAATAGTGACCATAAATTTTGGCTTGCTCAGGAGGTACCTCTTCTATAAATTTATTAATTAATTGCTCAGCAATTATATCATTATATGCAGTTAACAATTCTGGTGTCTTACTCAGTTCGCAGAGCTGAGCCTTTAACTGTCCATATGCCATTCTGTAATTAGTGGGCAATTCTGGATGGTTCAGTCTCCACGGAAGTCGCATCCAGTATTGTCCAGATTCAAATTTTACATCTCTCAGGTATTGTTCTTGAGTAAAAGAATCGTCTGGACTTTCTTCATTTACATTTATTCCAATGCTGTCTAATTCTCACAATTTATGCACTGGCTCAACACCATCCTCTATGGAAGAATTATACTGGGGCACGATTTCATGAGTAAGACACACAGTTATGTTATTTGTAGTTTCCTCTACTCATGAATTATTATTATTAGGAATCCTACCATA
Organism: Cherax quadricarinatus; assembly: GCF_038502225.1. Lineage (NCBI taxonomy): Eukaryota > Metazoa > Arthropoda > Malacostraca > Decapoda > Parastacidae > Cherax > Cherax quadricarinatus. The sequence continues at coordinate 21,318,450 of NC_091315.1, forward strand.
CATTACATGGCCTCGTGCAGTCTTCAAAAGGGTGACACCACATTTCTTTACCATACCCTTTACAAAGGAGGCATAATAGTCACTACCTATCAAAACATTTATTGGGCCTACAGAATCATCACTTACACCAGAAGGTGCTAAATTTACATTATGTGAAAGTCTTTCTGTAGCTTTACTAAGCCCTACTGTAGATATTTTCTCTGGAAGTCTCTCTACAATTACTGCATTAACATGTTTTTTTCTCATTGCCCAACCTGACAGTTACATAAACAGTGTCATACAATTGAGCTCTTTTATCTGAGAGAAAATCAGATAATTTTAGAGTGGTAGGATCGCCCATTTGTACTTTCATCCCATCAAGACATTTATGTTTAATGAAAGTACGCTGGGATTCCTGGTCCAATAATGCATTTACATTTTTTGATTTATGCCTTTTATCATCAATTTTTACCTGTAACACAGGTAAGGTTACTTCAGCAAAACCATAATTATTAACATTAGCAGCAATTTTTACATTAGCTACTGTTGTGTCAGGATTGTCAACATTATCATTATTATCAACATTATCATACAGACCCTTACACATGATTATATGGTGTCTTCCTTTGTGACATTGATAACAGTTGTTTAATTTGGCATGACAACCCTTTACACTGTGATTACCTAAACACCTGATGCATCTGTCAAGTTCCTCCAATCTTTCAACTTTATCATTCCATGAATTGTATGCATTGCAATTCTTAGAAAAATGAGTACCCTTGCAGAAAAGACAATCTCTCTTTTCTTTGACTGGTTTCTTATTAACTAGGCTACTCTTAGGAGGGTACTTATTCTTCTTACCTTGTGGAGAACCATTATTTCTGATTCCTGCTACTTGATATGCACCTATGCAACTCTTTTTAGTAAATGAAATTTGATTATTACCATTGGGATAATTTTTCCCTTTGTGAAACTTGACAGATACCTCAGAGCTATTATGTGTTGCATCTTTAAAATGAGTTAGTTGGCTGGTCTGCAACTGCACAATTAATTCTTGTAGACCTAGTCTTATTTCCTCCAGACCAAAATAACCTTTGTGATATTTGTTTGAGAACCATTCAAGTGTTTTATAGCTTAATTTTTTCTGTACTATGGCACTCAATAACCAGTCTGATTCCTGTAGATTATGTTTATTACTTAAAGTTTTGAGAGTGCTCTCCAGTTTAACTCTAAACTGCTGTAAACCTTTGTAAGTGTGATCTGGAGATTTTAAATTAACAATGATATTCACTAGATCCAACCTACTTTGTTCTATATTACCGTAAGTGACTTTCAATAAGTCAACTGCTTCCTTGTAAGAATCATCTACATTGGGAAAGGCTTGTATGAGTATGTGCACATCTCCTCTTACGTGTCCTTTGAGGTAAAATAATTTAGTTACACAGGCTAGGTCACTCCTATCATGCACAGCTGCTTTAAAAATTGACCAAAAACTCCTCCCAGTTTTCTCCAGGATTTAATACAGGTAAACATAATTCTGGGAGTTTTGGCAAAGACATCTTATTTGTTGGAGAAGACTGATTAACTGCCTGGTTTACACATTTTAATTTATTCAAAGCCTGACTTTTACAAGAAAGAATCTTTTCTTCTAATTCATAATACTGATTAATCATGAGATCTACTTCAGTCTCATCTACACAGTTTACTAACAAATCTCCTTCATACTTGTTGTAATATAATTTGTATGAATCATATCTATTCCCTAAAGCATATAAATACAATTTTAAATCATCAGTATTCACAGTTTCTTGATTCATTAATTCCAAACATTTATTGTATGCTTTGGTTACATGACCTTTTCTAGCTTGCAGTGATGTTTTTTTGCTCTATATTCCATATGTTTGTCTTCTATATTAATTTCCTCATTTTCAGCCATGATGCAATGTATTAAATTCAACTTAATTAATAGCACTGATTACAACTTACAACACTGATACAACTAACCTCGAATAAATTCTAGCTACTTGAGCTTAGCAATTACATGTAAGAGAATTGTAATATAAATTTTAAATACACAATAATGTTAGTTACACTTGAGCTTAGTAATTACACATGTAAGAAAATTATAATATAATTTTAAATGTGCATTAATACAAACCTTCAGCCAAACTTGGCTCATCAAAATTAATATACAAATTAATGAATCCTTGCCAGAATTTGGCATAGCAAAATTAATATTATACACATTAATATAATTAGCTACAGTTGGCTTATCAATTACACATACACTGATATAAATCTTGGCCAGAATTGTCTTATCAAATTGATATTATACAAATTAATATAAAACCTTGCTAGAATTTGGCATAGCAAAATTAATATTATACACATTAATATAATCTTTAGTCATACTTGACCTGGCTTATCCAAATTAATATTGTAATAATTATAATCCACTACACATTAAGTAAATTTGCGAACTTAACATCCACCTCCTGTCATTTCACATATAATTATTAAGTAATTAACTAATTAATGACTTCACTAATTACATCCAGTTCGAAGGACCAACGGGCAAATTAAATGTGGAAAATTACATTTATCTGAATGTATCATTATGTACATAACAGTAAATGAACAAAGATAATTATTATTTATCAGTTAGACAAGTAGGAATTTGGGACACCTAGGTCGCAAAAAAATGTCCCCCTTCGATACCTACCACTGTCATATCCACAAGTTGCTCTGGACCTATTAATTACAAATGAAATATGTATTGCCAGGAATGCTGGTAAATATATAAATTTGTGGACTGTATATTAAAATTAAAAAAAGGATTATATATATACACACATATACATAACAGAAGGAGAATATCTTAAAATCACTCACCAATTTGACTGGAGATCAAGTTGTATCATATCTAACTCTTGTCTAAAATTTATGAAGAAACTGGCCAGAATCTAACATAAAATAAGACACTTAACTGGAGTTCCTTGAACTGTCTTGTCCAGTCGTCTGATATCTCAATTTATGCAGGAATACACATCCAACCATTTCGTCTCCTATTTGAGAGGTGTCAGCCCAATTTTACCTCTAGAGCACAAAAAATCTTCCCATTATTACACTAACGTTCTGTTCAATTCAAACAACAATGGAGAGTGTCCTCTGCGCAGACGCAGATTCTTCTCATTTTCGATAACATAATTTTTATTATATACAATATAGGCCATCTATTTACCTATAAATTACCGTATTTCCGGAAAATATACAGTATTTTCCACAACTACTATTACTGTTACTATTACTGCTACCACCGCCCTCGCGGCTTTTCACCTGACTCCTGCCATTATATAAACTCGTTTCTTAGTTATCTCGTGTTAGGACTGAAGCCATTCGTGGCGATACGTTTCCTATAATAATGCCCTGAACTGTACATTAGTGTCTTTTTCCACATCTGTGACCCGTAGCCTGGTAGGCAAAGCTCTCACTTAACACGCTGAGGGTTCGTGGTTCGATTCCCAGCCAGGTTAGAAACATTGGGAGTGTTTCTTTACACCTGTTGTCTATGTTCACCCATCACTAAATGGGTACCTGGGTGTTAGTAGACTGGTGTGGGTCGTATCCTGGGACAAAATTGACCTAATTTGCCCGAAATGCTCTTCATAACAAGCGGCTTTCTATATAGTAGTATGTCATTGATGTCAGCTAGGACTGTATACCTTGTACATGTACTTGTAAATAAAGATATTATTGTCGGTATCACCATACCATTTCTCAGGCATCTGGGTGTTAGTTAACCGCTATGGATTGCATGTTGGGGAGATTAAAGGACCCCAACGGAAATAAGACAGTCGGTCCTCGGTGACACACAGACTTTATTGGACTATCTTGAGTGGCTAACCCTCCGGGTATAAAATCCGGACAAAATCTTAGCTTATTTTATTTCTTCACTTTCAGCCAAGATTTGAACAATATCTTTCAGCAAACTCCCGAGAGGCAGAGCTCAATGAGGCCTAAGCTTTGATGGCACTTAACGAACCCAACAAATATCAAATCTGAATAAAGTGCAGATATCCTGCATTACGTCTACATCGGGCAAGTTTCCTTACACCTGATATCCCTGTTCACCTAGCATTAAGTAGGTACCTGGGTGTTAGTCAACTGGTGTGGCTCACATCCTGGGGGATAAATTGAAGGACCTCAGTGGAAATTAAACAGAATCCTCGATGACGCACTGATTTTCTTGGGTTATTCTGGGTGTATAATTCTCCGGGTTAAAAATCTTATCCTAACGCGTTTCCATGCTAGCCAGTTTCCTTCCACTTTGATCAAGGTTTCTTTTCCAGGTAGTGGAAGGCCGGGCTCGATACGGCGCAAGGTGTCAGTGGCCCTACGAACCCCCAACAAAAAGAAGATATCCTTCAGTATCCTGAAGAAAAATAGGAAGTGAGGCTGAGAAGAAAAAATCCAGCATATCCCACCACAACAGTAGCTAGTAAGTATTTGTGTGTTTATAGTGATCACTGTAGATAACTAGTGGGTGTCCTGGATATAAATTAAGCAATGTACCTGGGACTGTCCCTAAGATATTGACTAATTCCCAAAATACATTGTGTTGTCTGTGATGCCAGCACAAACACTTAAGAGAAAATCACTCATTAGAGTACATCACCACTAAATACACACCTCCAGCCAGTAAAGTAACTGGACCTGCCTCACAAACTTGACCAAATATTTCATATTGTCTTCGTCAACCGGTCTTGTTATGTCCCTAGGAAATGATTAGTAAGTTTATTTGGTGCACAGGTACACGGAAGTACACTTTTTATACATAGTTTACATTACCTAAGAGAGCAGGTAAGTTACTTAATATAATGTAGTTATGTACACGCAGGCAAGAGAAATTAATATCTGTTGAGAATAAATTCTAGAGTGAGTTTCCGATAATGTCCAGTGAAGTCACCGATTTAAGTGTTTCTATATACCTGCTGCTTCTGTTCACCTAGGAGAAAGGAGGTGCCTGGGGTGTTTCTTTAACACTCTTCCCCAGCAAGAATTAATTAAAGGATCTCAAAGAAAATAAGAGAGACAGTTCTCACTGGCATCCTAACTGTATTGGGTTATCCTATCAGTGCCTTCATCTTATCCTCATAGGTAAGGTTTTTGATACACAGGATAAACTTTATCGTTCTATTTTGTATATTTTTCAGTGCATGCGTGTACAATATGTCCATTGTGTAATACAGAAACCAGAGCTGTCCTGTGGCTCTGTTGATAGTGCACTCAACTCACAAACTGAGTGTCTGTGGTTCGTTCCCAGGCATGGGTGGAAACAGGTATGTTTCCTTATACTTGTTGCCCCTGTTCACCTTGCAGTAAATAGGTAGGTACCTGGGTGTTAGTCAACTGTTGTGGGTTACATCCCAGAGGGTAGTAGTATAATGAGGCCTTACCAGTTAGTTCAATTCATTATTATGCACCTAATATCCATCCTGTGGGTAGTAGTCAAAAGATTACAGGGACACATAATGGGTCCAGGGTCTGGGCCACAAAGTTTTGATAAGTGAACAAGTTACAATGGTAATGAACTATTCATATGTTTGTATCTGGTTACAATCATAATGAGTTACTTATGAAGTATTTCCTTAGGACTATTACTCATACTTTTGATATAAAGCCAAGCTGAGACTTCAAAGCTTCCCAGTAATTAAGGTTCTTCACTGAACTTACACATGTAGTGAAGGTTCTTTGTACATTCTCTAGATCTGCAATTTCTCCTGCCTTGAATGAGACTGTTAGCGTACAGCAGTATTCTAGGCTAGAGAGATCAAGTGACTTAAAAAAGGATCATCATTGGCATGGCATCCCTTGTTTAGAAAATTCTCATTATTCATTCTATCATTTTCCTCACAGATTTGATGGTGACACTGTTGTGATCCTTGAAGGTGAAATCCTCTGACATTAACACTCCCAAGTCCTTTGCATTACATTTTTGCTCTGTTGTGTGGTTAGAGTTTATAGTATACTCCGTTTTAGCTGTTATTTCCTAAAGTTTTCCATAACAGAGCAACTGAAATTTGTCCTCACTGAATATTGTATTGTTTTCCATGGCCCATTGAAAAACTTGAAAATTTGCCGTGTTTTCAATAGATGACACTCATGCAGATTCTAGTATCATCTGCAAAAGAAGGCACAGTGCTATGGTTTAACCCTTAAGCTGTCCAAACATAGATCTACGTTTTTTCAACATTTGAAAGTATGTAATAAAAGTAGATCTTCTTTTTTTTTTTTACATTTGAAAACGTGTAAAAAAACTTTGATCTACTTTTTTTTTTTTTTGTTATATTTGAAATTATGTAAAAAAAAAACGTAGATCTACTTTTGGAGCACTACGCATGTGAACATAGATCTGCTTGGACAGTTTAAGGGTTAAATCTGTCTATGTCTGATGTGCACATGAGAAATACAGTTGTGATACAGAGCTTTTCACTTTGACAGCCTCCAGCTGAACTCTGTTTAACATTTCTCTTTGTGTTCTGTTGGTTAGAAAGTTTAAAATCCATCTACCCACTCTTTCAGTTATTCTTTTATCATGCTTTTGTGCACTATTACACCATGATCAGATTTGTCGAAGGCTTTCACAGTCTGCGTATACTACATCTGCATTCTGTTTGTCCTCCAGTGCATCCAAGACCATGTCATAGTGGTCCAGTTGTGAGAGGTAGGAGCGACCTGTTCTAAACTCATGTTCCTCTGGGTTGTGCAGTTGCTGGGAATCCAAGTGGTTGGTGATCATGTTTCTTAGAAATCTTTCAAAGTTTTATAAAATGTGGGACAGAGCTGTCAGTTTATAATTCTTTGCTATTGCTTTGCTGCCACTTTTGTGGAGTGGGGCTATATCTGCTGTTTTTCACAACTGTGGGATAACACTCATATCCAGGTCCCTCTCCATAGCATACAAAAGGGGTTCCTTGCAGTTCTTGATCCAGTACTGGTGGTAGTTGTAGTATAGTTGTAGTATTTTAGTATCAAGTGTATGGCACTTGCTTATCAGCTGCACAAATGCCAAGGCACACAACTTAAAGGGAACACTTTTGTAAGGGTTATACAGTGCCTAAGAAATGTCTTCCTTTTATCAAACTATGCTAGCACAGATGTTAGATAATCCACCAGTCATCCTGTGGTTTATAGTATGTACAGTGGAACCTTGGTTTTCGTTTGCCCTGGTTTTCATCGAATTTGGTTTTCGATGACTTTTTTTGTCAAAATTTTGTCCCAGTTTTCGTTCATCACCTCAGATTTCGTCGGACTGCTGTACTGAACGTGTCCGCCTGCCCTCTCCCACACAAAGCATCCCACGCATTCTGAGTCAGTCTGGCTTTGTTTCTTGTCGAGTGAGCATTACCCTGCGTGTTCATCCGAAACATTTCGTAATAATCCATTGTTTTTGTGCATGTTTATTGAGTGCAAATGTTAAATAAGCCACCATGGGGCCAAAGAAAGTTCCGAGTGCCAGCCCTTTGATAAAGAAGGCGAGAAACATGATAAAATTCAAGAAAGAACTTGTAACAAAGTACGAAAGTGTGGTCGATCTTGCCAGGATGTACAGGAAGTCCTCATCAATGATCAGTTGCATCCTGGCGAAGAAAACAGAAATCAAGGAATCTGATGTTGCAAAAGGGGTAAATGTGCTAACAAAACAGACATCGCAAACAGTCAAAGATGTTGAGAAGTTGTTGTTGGTGTGGATCAACGAAAAACAGTTAGCAGGAGATAGTGTTGTGGAGGCGATAATTTGTGAAAAGCCAAGGCAGTTGCATGCGGATCTCATAAAGAAAATGCCTGGAATGAGTGCTGCTGTTAGTGAATTTAAGGCCAGCAGAGGCTGGTCGACAAATTCAAGAAGCAATCTGGCATACACAGTGTGTTAAGGCATTGTGAGGCTGCAAGTTTGGACAAATGTGCGGGCGAAGAATTCATTGATGAATTCAAGGAGTACATAGGAGCTGAAGGATTCCTCCCCTAACAAGTCTTCAATTGTGACGAACAGGCCTCTTTTGGAAGAAAATGCCAAAGAGGACCTACATCACATGGGAGGACAAGGCACTGCCACGACACAAGCCTCTGAAGGATAGGGTAACTCTTTTGTTCTGTGGTAACACTAGTGGAGATTTCAAAGTGAAGCCTTTACTGGTGTATCACTCTGAAAATCCCTGAGTGTTCAAGAATAACAATGTCACCAAGAGTAAATTGTGTGTGATGTGGAAGGCCAACAATAAGATATGGGTCACGAGGCAAATTTTCATTGAGTGGGTCAGTGAAGTGTTTGGCTCAAGTGTAAAGAAATACCTCCTGGAAAATAAATTGCCACTCAAGTGCCTCCTGGTAATGGACAGTGCTCCTGCTCATCCTCCAGACTTGGAAGACCAGTTATTGGAGGAGTTTAGTTTCATCACAGTGAAGTTCTTGCCCCCTAATACCACTCCTCTCATCCAGCCCTTGGACCAGCAGGTCATTTTAAACTTCAAAAAGCTCTACACCAAAGCAATGTTTCAGAGGTGGCTTGAAGTGACCTCAGACACTGAATTGACCCTGAGAGAGTTCTGGAGGAATCACTTCAATATCCTCAATTGCATAAACCTTGGAGAAAATTGTGGCCAGAATGTGTCCAAGAGAAAGATTTTGAGGGGTTTGGGGCCGACCCTGACAACTGTACGCCTGTTGTGGAATCCATTGTGGCTTTGGGGAAGTCCATGGGGTTGGATGTGAGTGGCCAGGATGTTGAAGAGTTGGTGGAGGACCACAGGGAAGAGCTAGGTACTGAAGAGCTGCAAGACCTTCATCTGGAATAGCAATAGATCGCAGCTGAGGAAATTGCCTCAGAGGAGGAGGAAGAGAGAGAGGAGAGTGTGCCTTCTTTAGTGATTAAGGACATGTGTGCAAAGTGGAGTGAGTTGCAAAGTTTTGTGGAGAAATATCATCTTAACAATGCAGTTGCAAACCGTGTCTGCAACGTGTTCAATGACAATGCCTTGTCCCATTTTAGGCAAATCTTAAAGACACCAGAAACAGACCTCTCTGGGCAGATTTTTTGTGCTACAGGAGTCCAGTACTAGTAAAAGACAAAGAAGGGAAGTAACCCTGGATAGGGACTTGATACCTGAAGTCCTTATGGAGGGGGGGGATTCCCCTTCCAACCAATAACCTCTCCTCATCCATCTCCCCTCCTCACCTTCCATATACCAACAAGAGTCTTCAGTAGGGGTAAATGTGATATTAAATGTTCATTTATCCATTTCATTAGTCCTTTATATCTATTCCTCATTGTTTTCTGTATGTAAAACTATAGTTATTCTCTATAAAATGTATTTTTTGTTAATACTTTTGGGTGTCTGGAATGGATTAATTGGATTTACATTATTTCTTATGGGAAATATTGCTTCAGTTTTCGTGACTTTCTGGAACAAATTAGCGACGAAAACCGAGGTTCCACTGTACTATCTCTTTATTTTATATTTGGGCAAACCTTTGCAACAACAGTGTTAGCATCACATCTGGGAATACTGCCTAGTGGAAGACTCTTTTATCCATGAATTGGAGATACCCTCTATTTCCTTGGATCAAACTTGATTACCTCCCATTTTCCAGGCACTGTATGACCCTTACAGAAGTGTTCCCTCTAAGTTGCATGCCTGTGCATTTGTGCAGCTGGTAAGCAAGTGCCAATACACTTGATCATCACTGTTTTCTAATTGATTAACTGTTGTAGCTACTACTATTACAGTTCTCTGATGTCTTTCCATAACTCACATAAAAATGCCTAGTTATGCATATTTTTCATGCAGTGCCTATATACATGTACACAGTTGATAGTGCTGCATAAAAATGCTGAATTATGGACCTTTTTCATGCAGCACTTCCTCACACAGGTATGATGGTGTCTTGAGTAATGAAATCTCTGCTCAGGGCAATGGCCATAGTGAACCGTTATTGATAAACTTGAATGACTCGTATAGTAGTGCTGAGTGACAGATAAAGGCGTGTGCAGGGTGGCGATATTGAAAAAATAAACCATTTTTATTAATTGTATACTTTATTTTTTTCAAGTTTTGTTATAAAAATACATAATTTTTTAAAAGTTATATAAATCACCTCACAAAAAATATTGCCTACACCAAGGTCACTGATGGGGGAACACCAGGATTATTTCTGAGGTGTACCAACATGCAATTCTTTTTATATGCTGTAAGTATAAAAATGTCTACAAAGTCTACATGACTAGGGTAAACCAAATTAACTCATACTATAATCTCATTTGGGAATCATGTGATAGTAAAATACTATAGTGTTCTATCATACAACTTTTTCAGGTATCACATATTCTAAAATATGAGCAATATAAAATAAGAGATACTACATACTATAAACCACAGGATGACTGGTGGATTATCTAACATCTGTGCTAGCATAGTTTGATAAAAGGAAGACATTAGAAGACAGAAAGTGCAAATGTTGTGAGACAATCTGAGAATACTGAATATGTATTTGTAAATGATAGGGGTACAGGTTGAAGTGTATCTGGAAACTTTATTTACACAATGTTTTGCTCCTGTGCAGGACGCTTTTTCAAGGTAACATGTTATGTAGGTAGAAGAGTCCGGTGAAATTGTTAGTACTGTAGTAGTGACATTATCAGTATGCTGAGTAGTGCATAGTTCATGACAGTATTCTTTGTTGACTAACTGTATTGCAAGGGTTTACCCAAATGAAAGCTTCCTCATCTCTCAGTAATTGTCACTAGTTGTGATGAGTGTGATTCAAAACATTTTATATTTACCACTACTACTCCTTTCCACTGCACCAGACTCTCTTCTGCCTATATAACATGCTAATCTTAAAAATGCCTGTTGCTCAGGGGAAACATCTACATAAAGTTTCCAGTTACTTCAGCTTGTGTGTCTGTCATTTACAAAAGTGTAATTAATTATGCAAGCAATTATTCTGTGAAATGATATTACAATTAGATTAAAGGTAGAGCCAATTTTACTTTTATTACCTCGTTAAACTTGGTAAAATTGAGCATAAGTTTAATTTTCTCATACTGGTAATAACATTTAAAATGCTGTACTACAAAAATTTAACCCTGATATTGTTTGCAAAGCTAATGGAAAGACATTATCTGACACAACCTATGATGAAAGTAATACTATACTTTTGATGAACTATTCGCTTAAAACTTAAATTTAATTAAAAATACAGTAGACCACCACCTTTTGTGCCTCCACCTAAGAAAATAAGTGGCTACAAGGACATATTCATTGGATGCTGTCTCAAGAGACACTGAGCTCTGAGCAATGAAGTAGGGTGGCTAGCACAACCCCACCACTGCCTTACTCTACACTCATCTTTTTAATCACCCTATTTGTCTCTGGATATTAACCATGGCATAAAGAGGAATAGTAGTAATATTGGATGTGCCAAGAAGAGGAATAAGAGGGAAAGTCTGAATGCTTTTAAAAAAATAATATAAGAAATAATAGCCCCATAGAAAATAGGTTCACTCTAACATGTCCAGCACATGCTTATTTAACCCTTTCAGGATCGGTACCGTATATATATAGCTTGATAGCCAGTGTCGGTCCTGTATTTATACACCAAAATTCAAGCGCCTTCAAATCTGGTGGAAGAAAGCTGGTAGGCCTACATATGAAGGAATGGGTCTGCATAGTCAGTGTGCACAGTATAAAAAAATCCTGCAGCACACAGTGCATAATGGGAAAAAAAAAAACCAACTGTGTTTTTTATTTAAAACAGAGACTTTGCAGTGTATTTTCGTATGGTATTTATGGTTGTATTCTCATTTTCTTGGTCTCATTTGATAGAATGGAAGATATATTACAGGAGTAGAGATGATATTGATTGGTTTCACCATGAAAAGTACCGTACAATTGAGCTCAAAGTAGCAGAAATGTTAAATTTTTGCTGATGTTTAAGAGTAAATAAATCACGCCATGTGTCCAATACACATCAGCTGGTGAGTCTAATATTCTTTCACAAGTGTGCTGGTATTATTTATACCATTTTTACAATAATGCAGTATGCATAACAGTAAATCTTCTATTTTTTGTGAGAATAAAAATTCAAAATGGAAAGCAAGAATAATATAAGAGGGGCATGACTAATGAACAGAGAAAATGTTACTTTAGTGCCAGGAATATCTGTCTTGTTTATTCTGGACCCTATTTTGAAATTTGCATCTTTTGAAATTTGGTTGAAATTGGCCAAATTGCCAATTTCTGACCACTTTACTGGGTAGTTGAAATCAGTAAATGGGCAGTTTTTTGTACTCAGTCGATAGAATAAATGGAGTTCTTGCAAAATAGCTATGATTGTAGTCGACTGGAACAATGGAATTTGCCAAAAATAGGGCCCAAAGTGAGCGAAATCGCCTATGCATAAATATCGCTGATATCGCTAACTTCGTGAGAGTATAATTTTGTGAGTTTTCCATCAAATTTCATATTTTTGGTGTCATTACCATCGGGAGAATATTCTCTATCATTATATCTTTATATCTCTATATCATTATATATCTATTATTATTTTTTTTTTTTTTTTTTGAAAATTTTTCGACCCTGAGAGTGAGTTAAGGATTGGGGGTTTCAACCCTCAGAGGGTTAACACATTTATTTAACAAGTTTTGGGTACAAATTCTACAATTTTTTTTTTTTTTACAATAGTCTTGATGGCACATACATTATGGGTACAGGAAGGTCCTGCTTTACAGGGTTTCACTAATGCAGCAGTTTTTAATTATACCCATTCATCATTTATTCAGACTTCCTACAATAAATATATTCACCACTCACTATAAGCTAAGGGCGAAAATATTTTAACGTGTGTGCTGTATGTGCATTTTTTAGGCCTAGCTCTATTGCTCACATAATATATAATAGTATAAACGTGTTTTCAGGTTTTTACATGCATTTGATAGGTAAAAAATATGCTGTTTCACTTTACAGCAATTTTTGCTTTGCAGCAGTAGCCAGGAGCCTGACCCGCTGTATAAACGGATAACTCTGAATATCCCATTTAGGTCAAACACTGTACACATTTTGGAGGGTTTAAACCTCACTACATGCAACTAGGCCTTGTAGAGCAGCATGAAACCTCTCCACACGTTTTTTAATCAACAAGAAACAACATCTACAATGTAAATTGTCAAAAACATTAATACATAATATTGATAATTTAAGAATTGAAAAAACTTGAATGGGTTTTTTTCGAGGTGTCATGACACATAACCTAATTTTTCCTGTAAGTTGTTCACTCCAGCCATCTCATTTTCACATATAGCTCCATTTTTCTGGAACATATCTCATGCTAAAGGTGGTTGTCTACTGTGTCCCAAAGGCACCATGAAAAGTGTCAGATGTAAATATTAAGGCACTGTTTTCATAATTTTAAAAATACTGCATATAGATATGTGGCAACTACCATAAAAACATAGTATGATTTGGCAAACTTAACTGTAACAAACATCATAGGTTCCTCATTAACCAGTAATAATAATAAATCATACTTGCATTATGTTGCTAATGAGCATATGACTATAAGCAGCAATAGTAACTCGACAACACTGCACAATTTCCTGAAACTTCATACAAACAGAAATAGTACAAGTTTTCTGGACTTGTATATTTTGCCCCCTGTTGCATTAATTTATCTAGCAGTTCCAACACCATATGATGCTAACAAATAATTCCCATATTCTTTTAAAAGTTAAAATATTAAAATTTGTCATATGCAATAAATACATTTGAGAAATTATAATATTAAAAGAAAAAATATGCATAAATATTGTATACAATGGTAGACATGGCACTAATATGCAAATTGATAATAGTATATTAAGTGCTTTGAGAAATTAACAAGGAAACCACCTTTATGGTGTTTCTATCAGTATATGAAGGTCTAGACTGAGCATAAAGCCATTAAAATGGGTTGCAGCTGTGTGGCTACTCAGGGAATTTTGGGTGGCTTGTTACAGCTTGCTAACAAAACTTCCTCAATAATGAAGAATTAGACACATGTTGGTATTGTATACCATTCTTGTACTATTCCTCAATAATGTTTGAGAAGCACTGCCATGTCTTAAAAGAGTCAAGCACTGCAAAGAGACAGATTCTAATTCATGGGAAGGTAAATGAGAAATTTAAAATTGTCTGAATTTGAGTGAAGTGATTGGTTGTAATGAATGGAAAGTGGTTTCCAGAGACAGGAGCTCAGATGACCTTAAAATCAAAATGCAGAGTCATGATCTTTTCTTTGCTGAAATGGACAGCATCAGTGATGCAGACCTTGTCAGAGATGACCTCATTGAAAAAGGTAATGAGGCAATGTAAATACAACTTGAAGTCTTGAGGTCTGGTTCTTTGACACAAGACTGCCCTTCTCCATTTGCTAGTACATATCTTGGTAATTCAGGATTTTTAGCACTAGTTGCCATCAAAATGTAAAGTCAAAACTGGTTGGATGTCAAACATGACACATACTGCCATTGAAATTAACTTTTGAGCAGAATTAAAGTTTACTTTTTTTTTTTACTGCCTATGCCTTTTGTAGGTGTTAAAGATTTCATAAATATGTTGGCTTAAAGCTCTAAATCTTTTGAAGGAGCTTAGCTACAGCTCCTCTATCACATAAGGATTTGGAAGTTGTGTACATTGAAATACAGGGGGTGGATTTGAAAGTTGTGTACATTGAGGAACAGGGGGTCAAGGGTATGAGATTCAGGGATAACTTAAGATCGAGCAATTATTGATATAAGTCTGGTTGTGGATGCAGTTTACAGTCACCTTGAAAGATATATTTTAACTAATAAATCTCAGCATGCTGACAAAGGAGCATTCTTGCCTTCCAAATTTACAAACCCCTTTTTTCACTAAAGTATTTTATTAGTGCGGCAAACCATGGATAAAGAATATGGTAGTGTAAATGAAAGGGGTTTGGTTATAGGTAATTCATACTTTAAGAAAAAGAGGATAAATAAGTATACAAGATAAGATGTAGGGCATAACAACAGTAGTTTGTTGGACTGTGTATTGGTAGATAAAAGACTGTTGGGTAGGCTTCAAGATGTACATATTTATAGAAGGGCAACATATTTATAGAAGTTGTAGTTACAGTGAGAGTAAAAGGTAGATGGGATACAAGGAAAATGGAAGCAGCAGGTAAGAGAGAGGTGAAGGTGTATAAGCTAAAGGATGAGGCAGATAGGGTAAGATATTAACAACTGTTGGAGAATAGATGGGCTAGTGAGAGTATAGGCAATGGAGTTGAAGATGTATAGTGTAGGTTTAAGAATGTAGTGTTAGACTGTTCAGCAGAAGTTTGTGGTTACAGGAAAATGGGTGTGGGAGGGAAGAAGAGCGATTGATGTAGAGAGAGTAGTGAGAGAGAAAAAGTTAGCATATGAAAGGTTTTTACAAAGTAGAAGTGATGCAGGGAGGGAAGAGATATGGAGAGGAAAAGAGAGGTTAAGAGAGTGGTGAAGCAGTGTAAAAAGAGAGCAAATGAGAGAGTGGGTGAGATGTTAACAACAAATTTTCTTGAAAATAAAAAAAAGTTTTGGAGTGAGATTAATAAGTTGAGGAAGCCTAGGGAACGAATGGATTTCATAGTTAAAAATAGGAGAGGAGAGTTATTAAATGGAAAGTTAGAAGTATCAGGAAGATGGAGGGAATATTTTGAGGAATTGTTAAATGTTGATGAAGATAGGGAAGCTGTAATTTCATGTATAGGGCAAGGAGGAATAACATCTTGAGGAGTGAGGAAGAACAAGTTGTGAGTGTGGGGGAAGTTCATGAGGCAATGGGTAGAATGAAAGGGGGTAAGGCAGCTGGGATTGATGGGATAAAGATAGAAATGTTAAAAGCAGGTGAGGGTATAGTTTTGGAGTGGTTGGTTCTTTTATTTAATAAATGTATGGAAGAGGGTAAGGTACCTAGGGATTGGCAGAGAGCATGCATAGTTCCTTTGTATAAAGGCAAAGGGGACAAAAGAGAGTGCAAGAATTATAGGGGACTACGTTGTTGAGTATAACTGGTAAAGTGTATGTTAGAGTTATTAATGAAAGAATTAAGAGTAAGATGGAGAGTAGGATAGCAAATGAACAAGGAGGCTTTAGGAAGGGTAGTGGGTGTGTGGACCAAGTGTTTACAGTGAAATATATAGGTGAACAATATTTAGATAAGGGTAAAGAGGTTTTTGTGGCATTTATGGATTTGGAAAAGGCGTATGATAGGGTGGATAGTGAGGCAGTGTGGCAGATGTTGCAAATGTATGGAATAGGAAGTAGGTTAATGAAAGCAGTCAAAAGTTTTTACAAGGATAGTGAGGCTCAGGTTAGAGCATGTAAGAGAGAGGGAGATTATTTCCCAGTAGAAGTAGGCTTTAGACAAGAATGTGTGATGTCACCATGGGTGTTCAATATATTTATAGATGGGGTTGTAAAAGAAGTGAATGCTCAGGTGTTGGCAATAGGTTTGGGGTTAAAAGATAAAGAATCTAACACAAAATGGGAGTTGTCATAGTTGCTCTTTGCTGATGACACTGTGCTTTTGGGAGATTCTGAAGAGAAGTTGCAGAGGTTGGTGGATGAGTTTGGTAGGGTATGTAAAAGAAGAAAATTAAAAGTGAATATAGGAAAGAGTAAGGTGATGAGGATAAAAAAAAAATTAGGTAATGAAAGATTGGATATCAGATTGGAGGGAGAGAGTATGGAGGACGTGAATATGTTCATATATTTAGGAGTGGACGTGTCAGCAGATGGGTCTGTGAAGGATGAGGTGAATCATAGAATTGACAAGGGGGAAAAAGGTGACTGGTGCGCTGAGGAGTCTGTGGAGACAAAAATCTTTGTCCAGGGAAGCAAAGAGGGGAATGTATGAGAGTATAGTTATACCAAAGCTCTTATATGGAAGCAAGGCATGGGTAGTGAATGTTGCAATGAGGAGGAGGTTGGAGGCAGTAGAGATGTTGTGTCTGATGGCAATGCATGGTGTGAATATAATGCAGAGAATTTGTAGTTTGGAAATTAAGAGGAGGTGCGGGATTATGAAAACTATTACCCAGAGGGCTGAGGAGGTGTTGTTGAGGTGGTTCGGACAGGTAGAGAGGATGGAACGAAATAGAATGACTTTGAGAGGGTATAAATCTGTAGTGGAGGGAAGGCAGGGTAGAGGTTGGCCTTGGAAAGGTTGTAGGGAGGGGGTAAAGGAGGTTTTGTGTGCGAGGGGCTTGGACTTCTAGCAAGCATGCGTGAGCATATTAGTAGCTAATGGAGACAAATGGTTTTTAGGACTTGGCATGCTGTTGGAGTGTGAGCAGGGTAATATTTATGAAGGGATTCAGGGAAACCGGCAGGCCAGACTCGAGTCCTGGAGATGGGAAGTACAGTGGCTGCACTCTGAAGTTTTATATCTGTAGTGTAAGTGCACTTCTGGCAAGTCAGTGATGGAGTGAATGATGGTGAAAGTTTTTCTTTTTCAGGCCACCCTGCCTTGGTGGGAAACAGCCGATGTATTACTAAACAAACAAACAAAAATATGCACTTCAGTAAAGTCTTGGATACTGTTATGTTCAAGGGCAAAGTCACTAAAACTGTAAGGGTCATACAGTGCCTGAGGGAGTCCTAAGCCTGTAAGGGTCATAGAGCACCTGGGGAATGGGAAAGGGGGGGAATCAGATTGAATAAAAGGAAAAGGAGGGTAGGTTTGCTTTATTGGACCAAGGAAGGGAAGCACAGGTCCACATCCTTAGGTCAAGAGTCCCTCACTGGTTAGGCATTTTATAATAGTATAGAGTTTCACACTAGAGACTGATGGTGTCACACAGTATAGGACAAATTCTCTAATGGATCAAAATATCACTGAAAGATAGGCAACATTTTTTGCATTAATAGGGAGAAATCAGAATTAGTGCCCTACTACACATTGTGTTTCACTGGGGTCAGTGCTGGGCACCTTTGTGTTCATAATCTAAATACATGACATAGATTAGGGAATAATGACAATAAAATAGGTTGTCAATTTAAAAGAACACTAAGAGAGCTACACGATAATCTGGTTAGGGTGATGTGATCAGAAAAGCGGCAGATGAGGTTTAATGAGGGTAAATGTGAGGTAATCCCTGGAAAAGAAAACCACAGCACTAATAAACTAAACACATCTTAATCAAACTGAATGCAAAAAAGACTAAGGAGTTCTGGTTAGCAGAAATCTAAACAGATACTTTGTTGTTTAAGTCTTTGTAATAAAGCTAATAGAATTCCTGGCTTTATATCAAGAATAAATAATAAAGGTTCCTAAGGTTATACTTTATATACAGTATCATTAGTAAGACCTTATTTAGATTATACAGCTCATTTCTCTCCATATTACAGAATGGACATAAATGCACTGGGAAAAACACAGAAGGAAGAAGTTGTTTTCTTGTATCAGAAACCTTTCTTATGAAGATGGTCTAAAGGCCCTGAATTTGCACTTTGGAAAGACATAGAATAATGGAGAATAGACTTGAATGTATGAATGGAAAATTGGAATAGTGATATAAATAAATGGCTGAAAATATCTAAGAAAGATAGGACTTGCAGTGACAGATTGGTTTTGGCTTTGAATAAATTAAGACTGAAAAAGGATATAGGAAAGGACTTGCTTGGCAATACAGTTGTAGATGGATGGAATGAGCCATCAAGTAGTGGTGCTGAACAGTTTATTAGGTAGCTTTAAAAATAGGTTGCACAGGTACAAGAGTTGGCTCTGCCTAGCATGTGCCAAAAAGCCACTGTAGTTCTTCATTGTATGTTCAGTATTATTGCATGTAAGTAGCAGTTGATTATTGGGTTACACTGGCCCTGCCAGTAATATACAGTATGTGTCATATACATGCATTCACACAGATAATTAGCATGCTCTTCATATTGTTTTCAATATGGGATACTATCTTCCCAAGTATTTTGTAGGGTTATCCTTTCTCTTGATGCACTCCTTATATCTCTTGGGTACTGATAATGCCACATTGTGGAGGATAGAAAAGTCAGTACCCTCCCACACATAGTGGACACATCCATGTCATGAAGCTTATGCTTAACAAGGTTCCATATGTTATTTATCAGATGTAGTAAGTCCTTTTTGAGTTATCAGTCATTAAATTTAATGAACAATATCACAATCATGCACTCAATCTTTGTTGGGGTACCATCTTCCATACAAAAATTGGCCTGGCACTTCTTAAAACTGTCAAAGGCATATTTATGACACCTGCTGTACATAAATAAGCTATACACTGAGCTACACTTGCTCTTATTTTTATATTATCAAAATAATAGAGGTCTTTAATTTCCTGTTGTGTCCTTGCTATAAAATTAGTCAGCAGTTAAACATAATGAGAATTTAAATTTTTATTCTGAATGCAAAGGTGTACTGAAGAAAATACAGGTGTAGAGCAACCTTTTTGTTGTGACATCTTTGTCTCTATGTAGAGCTTTATAAAGTTAATGCAAATAACATAGGAACATGCATATAAACCATTTAAAGGTGAGAGTTTAGCAGGCGAGTCCCCTGCACTAACCAGTAGGTCCATGCACTAACCAGTAGGTCCTTTCCCTGGAGGACCTACTGGTTAGTGCAGCATGCACACAAGCTAATTTAGTGGAAGTGATGACTGGTGGACTTTGTACATGTAATATTATGTGTATTAACCCTTAAACTGTCCAAACGTAGATCTACGTTTTTTCAACATTTGAAAGTATATAAAAAAAGTAGATCTTTTTTTTTTTTACATTTGAAAACGTGTAAAAAAAAACTTTGATCTACGTTTTTTTTTTTTGTTATATTTGAAACTATGTAAAAGAAACGTAGATCTACTTTTGGAGCACTACGCATGTGAACGTAGATCTGCTTTGACAATTTAACCCTTAAACTGTCCAAGCAGATCTACGTTCACATGCGTAGTGCTCCAAAAGTAGATCTATGTTTTTTTTACATATTTTCAAATATAACAAAAAAAAAAAAACGTAGATCAAAGTTTTTTTTACATACTTTCAAATGTTGAAAAAAGATAGATCTACGTTTGGACAGTTTAAGGGTTAAGAGTTAATGGGTTTAACCAAACTTCTCTTGGATGGTATCTTGGGATCTAATTAATGCCACCTCCAGAGACATACAAGTTTTTTCTTTTTCTTTGAGGACAGTTTTGAAATCCTACAACATTATGTATGTTGTCTCTGTGAATAAGACATTGTCAGCATTGTGTGCTATACATGCACACATGTATGTGTATTGTGATGCTTAAATTACAGATTTTGCATAGATACTTCTTTTATATCATTTCCCACATGGGATGGTATATATACATATGTGTTTGTCATTCTGGCTGTTGTATCCCAGTCCAAGGAGGTCTTTGATGGTACTAGAAATGAAAACAAATCACTTTTCTGAAGGGCCTGTGTAACAATGTTATTTTCTGTGGGAAAGTTGAAGGGTTCGTCATAGTCATTCACTTCCTAATCAGTAAAATTCCTTGGGTTTTGTTTTTGCAGTTGTAAATGAAGTGTTAAGGGAACCTGAGTGTTTGGAAGATAACCTTAATGGCATTGGATTCCTTCTGGATTTCCTGAAGAATGTAACACTATTAGAAACAACTTCTTTTCACTTCATCCACAACTGTAAAAACAAAGCCTAAAGAACTTTTTTTTATATACTCCCAAGGAAGACAATGATTGTGATATGTCTCATCTTTCCCACAAGGAAGACAGCAGACATTGCCACAGAGGTCTTTCAGGAAAGTAGTAAAAGTGTTATTGTAACATCTTGTACCATCAAAGACCTTAACAGATTGAGACCCATTAACCAGAATGACAAAAGCAGGACTGTACATCATCTTATGTGGGGAATGTGACAGAAAGTACATAATCTTAGCACCAAAATCCAGGAGCATTAGTGTGCATGTTGGAGATAAAATACCATCAATGCATGTGTAATTCACAGAGACAATCATACAGATTTAATGTTGTGGAAGGATGTCTCCTCAAGGAAAAGGATAAAACTCCAAGTTGTTTGAAAGCAGCATTAATTAAGTGTTCAAGGCACCACTGAGTACAACACTTGATGCACACAATACTACATAAACAGAAACTCAGTCATCCAACGCAAAATCAGCCGCTGTACGTGCTGCACCAGCCAGTAGGCCACGTCCATATCTCTGCTACTTACATTATCCACCTTCCTTCCAATTCACATAATTTCAACTTTAGCTCGCCTCTGCAGAGAACTCACCTGCTCACCCCTCACCTTCCAGTTTACAGGTAAGTGCCTATATCTTTCATACTGACTGAAGTGCTATACAGACCAAAATGTCACAGGAAAACTTAGTCAACACCTGTGTCTTTTCACTGTGTTAATCTTAGTTTTATAAATTATCAGAAAAATATCTATTTTAGGTTTTAGTTTTTAAATATATAAAATCTTAGGGAGTAGGTTGGTAGACAGCAACTGCCCAAGAAGGTACTACTGTCCTGCCAGGTGAGTGTGAAATGGAAATCTTTGATTTTTTTTTTTACATGATGGTAAGATAAACCATACCACAGGCGAGGTATGGTTTGTTTGCAATTACGATTTCGTGAGTCATGATGGTAGGATTGCTGGTTTCTTTTCTCTCATAAATATGCATTATAACAGGTATATCTTGCTACTTCTACTTACACTTAAGTCACGCTACACATGCATGTACACACACTCGTCTGAGTTTTCTTCTCTTGTCTTAATAGTCCTTGTTCTTTATTTCCTTTTATCTCCATGGGGAAGTGGAAAAGAATTCTTCCTCTGTAAGGCATGAATGTCATAAGAGGTACCTAAAATACTGGGAGCAGATGGCTAGTAACCCCCTTTTCCTGTATAAATTATTAAATTTTTCTTTCAACAAATCGGCCATATCCCACCGAGGCAGGGTGACCCAAAAAGAAAAAAAGTTTTTTTTTTAAATTTAG
The DNA here is from genome assembly GCF_038502225.1 of Cherax quadricarinatus. NCBI lineage: Eukaryota > Metazoa > Arthropoda > Malacostraca > Decapoda > Parastacidae > Cherax > Cherax quadricarinatus. Next base: position 21,340,480 of record NC_091315.1, read on the forward strand.
TAATATATACAGGAGAAGAGGTTACTAGTCTCTTGCTCCCAGCATTTTAGTCGCCTCTTATGACACGCATGGCATACGGAGGAAAAACTCTGTTCCACCTCCCCATGGAGATAAGCAGAAATAAACAAGAACTATGAAGAAAATAAAAGAAAACCCAGAGGGGTTTGTATATATATGCTTGTACATGCATGTGTAGTGTGACCTAAGTATAAGTAGCAAGACATACCTGAAACCTTGCATGTTTATGAGATATAAAGACACCAGCAATCCTACCATCATGTAAAACAATTGCAGGTTTCCGTTTTACACTCATTTGGCAGAACGGTAATACCTCCCTGGGCAGTTGCTGTCTACCAACCTACTACCTAGAAATTATTAAATGTAAAAGGAAAATACTTTTTTTTTTTGTAGGTCACCCTCCCTCTGTGGGATACAGCCAGTGTGTGGAAAAAAAAAAAAAAGAGATGTATTTAAAATATAAAAATTTAAGATATTCAGGTGTAAATACAAGGATAATGATATAAATGTGCACCATATTTATAAAATTATAATACAAAAATTATATACATACATTACTGTATTAATATAAGGCCACTGATGCTCAAGTATGTCGTACATTATTCAGTATTAGGATTGCAGTTAGTTCTCTTATAAAGCTCTTCTATAGTGTGATTTTTTCAGTTGCTATTCAAGTTTGGATGTATTTTTTTAATTGTATTCACAAAAAAAATTACAGTATATAGAGCAGCTTTATAAGAGAGCTAACTGTATTACATGTCTTAATAATCTGTTTTTTAAACCTGTCATTGTTTCTTGATTGGGTTAAGGGACTCTTAATACAAGGTACTGGACCTATCCTCTTCTCTCCCTGGATATTATAATCACGGGGGAGCACTAAACCCATAGGATTATACAACACACGTGGGGGGAGGGGAATGGAAGGTATTCAGGCCCAATTCATGGAACCAGAGCACAGATCCAATTCCCTAGATCAAGAGCCCCTCACCAGCATCCTTTCCTTGGATAGAATTTGATTGCTGTCCCTTTCCCAAGGCACCAAGACTCCTATGGGTTCAATGCTTGTTTCCCCTGAATGTAATAATAATGAAACTAAATACCATTTAATTGCAACTATTCATGTGTTTAGAGTGTCTTCAGGATAGTGGGTATTGGTGTAAAGGAGGGTGTGGGCAAAGAATAAGACTCCAAATCTCTGTCTCCAAGTTCTTTTTCTTCTGCTGCTTCATCTTCCTCACCCTCTTCAATATCATGCCACGTAGGTGAATGTATATCAGAGGAGAAGTCTAATGTGGGATTGGCATGGGGGTTTCTAGACACTACCAGCAACAAGTGGTCTCCTGCTGCAGCCATCAGAGGCACAGTAAGGCAGCAGTCGAAGTCATGTGTTCTGGTTTCATTTACCTGAGAAAAATAAAAATAAAATTATACACAGAAATAATTTATTTGTTACTTACTATATTAACAATAAGCATTCAGCTAGCACTGGTTGTACAGTGCTGCTGCTCAAGGCTACGGAGGTAGTATAACATATTTGTTGCATTCCTACCAAATTCATGACTATAATATTCAAGGGGAAATGCTAAACCTATAGAAGTCACACAGTGCCTGGGGAAACAGGATGTAATCATGTTCAATCCAAGAGAATACAGAGATAATGCTTTGTATCAATAACCCCTCACTGGCAGCCATATCTGTGACTGATGAGGGGGGGACAACTTGCATTTGTATAGAAAAAGGGAGCTTGATCTCAATAGTGTATAATTGAATATTTTGCTTATTTTTAAGTCGGGTTTAATATAAATGGCCCTTCAAGGGAAGGGGAGGTTACTTTAATGCCAGTGATGAAGAACTTTTGATACAAGGAACTGGAGATACCTTCTCCTTCCTTGGCTCAAGCCTCATTGCCTCTCATGCCTCGTGAGCTTTATTTTCCATCATATGTACGATACACCTTTGCATTATTAGAAGTAACTAATTTTATAAAGAACCTTGAAAAATGCTATCAGTGTATGTATCATACATAAACTTTACTGCTTTCCCTAGCCCTCTAGACTAGAGACTCAGTGAAACTAGTAAGAACATTCAATTTGTCAGTATTGCTGCCTATAAACACACTAAGCTCACATGCATAGATCGTAAAGTTGTACAGACAATTTGCATGTCTGGTGGACTGATGTGATATGGAGGGTGATGTGGTAAGCTTTGGCTGGTTAATTAGTGTATTAGCATTTTGTATGGTGACAAGCAGTGAAAGGCTGTAGAATGTGATGGCATGATGTGTATTATTATTATAATCAAAAAAGAAGCGCTAAGCCACAAGGACTATACAGGGCATGATGTGTAGAGCCTGCTTCCACCATATGTTGCTACACTTTACAACCCTTCAAAACATGACATAACAGTACAACTGTCCACATGTCACCATAGTCTCCTACATGTGAGTTATTTGTGTATTGTGCCTCTTTATTCTTTATAAACACCATCCTAGAAAACACCTCAAATTTGCTATTTTAAACCAAAGAAGGTCAGAGATCTGCTTTTCCCATCTTGTACTGTGTAAGGCAAGACTTATTTTTTTTTTTTATACTGCGTACACTCACAGCCCATTTGAGGGAGCTGAAATCAAAATGTCCTAGGTAGTAGGTTGGTAAACAGCAACCGCCCAGGGAGGTACTACCGTCCTGCCAAGTGAGTGTACAACGAAAGCCTGTAATTGTTTTACATGATGGTAGGATTGCTGGTGTCTTTTGTCTGTCTCATAAACATGCAAGATTTCAGGTACATCTTGCTACTACTACTTGCACTTAGGTCACACTACACATACATGTACAAGCATATATATACACACACCCCTCTGGGCTTTCTTCTATTTTCTTTCTAGTTCTTGTTTATTTCCTCTTACCTCCATGGAGAAGTGGAACAGAATTCTTCCTCCGTAAGCCATGCGTGTTGTAAGAGGCGACTAAAATGCCGGAAGCAAGGGGCTAGTAACCCCTTCTCCTGTATATATTACTAAATGTAAAAGGAGAAACTTTCCTTTTTCCTTTTGGGCCACCCCGCCTCGTTGGGATACGGCCGGTGTGTTGAGAGAGAAATCAAAATGTAGATTATGTGAGACAGTGAAAGAGTTAAATGGCAGAACAAGAGGCCATAATCATAGGTCAAGGAAGAAGAGCTGCTAAAAGAATACTAAAAAGATTTTTTCTGCACTGATAGAATAACTGAAGGGTTTAAATGCTACTTCAACAACTCACAATGTTATACAGTGGCAAGCCTTATGATATTAATCCATTCCCGAGAGCTCATCGTAAGCCAAAATTATCGTAAGGCGAATTAATTTTTCCCATAAGAAATAATGGAAATCAAATTAATCCATGCAAGACACCCCAAAGTATGAAAAAAAAATTTTACATGAAATATTAATTTTAATACACAAACTGAAGAAGACATGCACAATTACTACTCTGCTAAGAAGAGAATACATGACACTTACCTTTATTGAAGATCTGATGGGATGGGAGGAGGGGAGAGTGTGTAAGTTATTTAGAAGGGAATCCCCTTCCATTAAGACTTGAGGTAGCAAGTCCTTTTTCGGTGTTACCTCCCTTCTTTTAATGCCACTAGGACCAGCTTGAGATTCACTGGACCTCTGTCGCACAACAAATCTGTCCGTAGAGGTCTTTACCTCCCGTTCCTTTAAGATTTGCCTAAAATGGGCCACAACATTGTCATTGTAATAGTCACCAGCACAGCTTGCAATAGCTGTGTTAGGGTGCTTTTCATCCATAAAGGTTTGCAGTTCAACCCACTTTGCGCACATTTCCTTAATCTTTGAAGTAGGCACAATGGATTCGACAACTGGCATAGGCTTCTCAGGGTTAGCCCCAAACCCTTCAAAATCTTTCTTAATTTCCATACTAATTCTCACCCTTTTTACCACAGGGTTGGCACTAGAAGCTTTCTTGGGGCCCATGGTGACTTATTTTGCAGTTACAAGCACAAAAAACACTGGGATAAGGTGAAATGTACCGAATGTATGCGTGGATGCGACCGCACTGGCTGGCTTGTAAACACTGGTGCTGAGGCCACACGTGGGATGCGTCCCGGATGAATCGCGTGAGGCGAGGCAAAATTTTTGCGTTCAAATGTATCGTATGGCGGATTTAACGTAACGCGATGCCATCGTAGGGTGGGGGTCCCCTGTATATTTAATTTCAATATTCATTATTGAAACTATTGTAATTAGAGTAAAACTACTGTCTGCTATAAACAAAGATGATGAATAACTTAAACTATGATCAATTTCTTTAGTATTAAGTAGTATGTAAGCCATTAAATTAAGTCTGCCCATAATGCCCAGGCATGATAGTGGCTCTCTTTGCACTGTACCCCATTACTGTAATTTCATAATCTCAATGTAACCTTGCAAAGAAATAAACTTTGTTTGATTGGAAACTTTAAAAATCTTTATGACAGACTGGGTGCTGAAGATGGAATACAGCAAGCTTTAGCTTTGCTGTTGTAGCTACAAATAATCATATATTTAGTCACCTCATAGAAGGCGACTAAAATGCCAGGAGCAATGGGCTAGTAACCCCTTCTGTATAAACTACTAAAAACGAGAAAAAGAAAAACTACATAAAACTGGGATGTTTGAATGTGCATGGATGTAGTGCGGATTGCAAGAAAGAAATGATTGCTAATGTTATGAATAAAAAAAAGTTGGGTGTCCTTGCTGTAAGCAAAACAGAGCTGAAGGGGGTAGGGGAGTTTCAGTGGGGAGAAATAAATGGGATTAAGTCAGGAGTATCTGAGAGAGTTAGAGTTAAGGAAGGGGTAGCAATAATGGTGAAGGATCAGTTATGGAAAGAGAAGAGGGAATATAAATGTATAAATTCAAGGATTATGTGGATTAAAATAAAGAGTCGGATGTGAAAAGTGGGTTATAGTAGGTATGTATGCACCTGGAGAAAAAAGGAGTGCAGAGGAGAGAGAGAGAAATTGGGAGATCTTAAGCAAGCGTGTAGGAACTTTTGAACTAAGTGAGTAATTGTGGTAGGGGACCTAAATGCTAGAGTAGGAGAAATATTTAGAGAGGGTGTGGTAGGTAAGTTTGGGGTGCCAGGTGTAAATGATAATGGGAAGCCTCTGACTGAACTTTGTATAGAAAGGGGTTTGGTTATAGGTAATAAATATTTTAAGAAAAAGAGGATAAATGAGCATACAAGATATGATATAGGGCATAATGACAATAGTTTGTTGGACTTATTGGTAAAGAATAAAGATTTTATTTCTTTGCAAAGGTTACAACATGTATTTACAATTCTGATTTGTCAGGTACAAAGAAAGCCACTATCATGCCATGATAGGGCACACTAATCCTAGCACATAATAACTACTTAAGTCTAGACAAGATAAGAGTGGTTAACTTTTTAATAAATCTTTATTTTATCTTAGCACTAATGCAAGGTAGTCAAGGTGGAGGTTTGTAAATACAGTGGACCCTCGCCTAACGAACGCATTGCATAACGTTAAATCCGCCTAGCGATACATTTTAACGCAAAAATTTTGCCTCGGCTAGCGCTAAAAAACTCGCTCAATGCAATTCATTCGAGACGCGTCCACGTTCGGCCTGAGCCCGCCTCGCTTGTTCCGTGGGTGCCAGTGTTTACAAGCCAGCCACCGCGGTCGCTTCCAAGCATACAATCAGAACATTTCATATTATCACAGCCTTTTTAGTGATTGCACCTGCAAAATAAGTCACCATGGGCCCCAAGAAACCTTCTAGTGCCAACCCTACAGCAAAAAGAGTGAGAATTACTATGGATATATAGAAAGAGATCATTGATAAGTATGAAAGTGGAGTGCGTGTCTCCGAGCTGGCCAGGTTGTACACAAAACTCCAATCAACCATCACTATTATTGTGGCCAAGAAAATGGCAATCAAGGAAGCTGTTGCTGCTGGCGGCTTTATGTCGCCGTTGCCATTGCCCATCACCTCCCGCCCTCACCCACCCGAGGACTACACACGCCCACGCAGCCTAGCGCATTCCACGGAAGGGACACGGAGACACGCCGGTCCGAGCTCGGTTCGGGAGGCAGCCGCAGCAGCAGCAGCAGCAGCAGCAGGAGCAGTAGAAGCTGTTGTGACACACACCTCTGACTGGCTGACTGACTAACTGACTGAAGACTGCCTGATGTTCCTTCGCCTCGCCCAGTCCTGCGCCCGAGCCCAGGCCAACTTCCTGCACAGGCCCGACTGGCCCGACCCTCAGAGCCAGTCGGGCCAGTCGGGCCTGTGCAGGAAGCGGGCCTGGGCTCGGGCGCAGGACTGGGCGAGGCGAAGGAACATCAGGCAGTCTTCAGTCAGTCAGTCAGTTAGTCAGTCAGCCAGTCAGAGGTGTGTGTCACAACAGCTTCTGCTGCTCCTGCTGCTGCTGCTGCTGCTGCGGCTGCCTCCCGAACCGAGCTCGGACCGGCGTGTCTCCGTGTCCCTTCCGTGGAATGCGCTAGGCTGCGTGGGCGTGTGTAGTCCTCGGGTGGGTGAGGGCGGGAGGTGATGGGCAAGGAAGCTGTTCTTGCCAAAGGTGCAACTTTGTTTTCGAAACAGAGATCGCAAGTGATAGAAGATGTTGAGAGACTGTTATTGGTGTGGATAAATGAAAAACAGATAGCAGGAGATAGCATCTATCAAGCGATCATATGTGAAAAGGCTAGGAAGTTGCATGACGATTTAATTAGAAAAATGCCTGCAACTAGTGATGATGTGAGTGAATTTAAGGCCAGCAAAGGTTGGTTTGAAAGATTTAAGAATCGTAGTGGCATACATAGTGTGATAAGGCATGAGAAAGCGGCTGAAAAATATGTGCAGGAATTCAAGGAGTACATAGTGAAGGACTGAAACAGGCCTGTTTTGGAAGAAAATGCCAAGCAGGACCTACATTACTCAGGAGGAAAAGGCACTATGAAAGACAGGCTTACTCTGTTGATGTGTGCCAATGCTAGTGGTGATTGCAAAGTGAAGCCTTTATTGGTGCATCACTCTGAAACTCCCAGAGTGTTCAGGAAAAACAATGTCCTCAAGGCTAATTTGTGTGAGCTGTGGAGGGCAAACAGTAAGGCATGGGTCACTAGGGACTTTTTCTATGACTGGTTACACCATGCATTTGCCCCCACTGTGAAAAATTACCTAATTGAAAAGAAATTAGACCTTAAGTGCCTCCTGGTATTAGACAATGCTCCTGGTCATCCTTCAGACATGGCAGAGCAACTTTCTGCAGAAATGAGCTTCATTAAGGTCAAGTTTTTGCCTCCTAATACCACTCCTCTCCTGCAGCCCATAGACCAGAAGGTCATTTCCAACTTCAAGAAACTGTACACAAAAGCTATGTTTGAAAGGTGCTTTTTAGTGACCTCAGAAACTCAATTGACTCTAAGAGCGTTTTGGAGAGATCACTTTAGCATCCTCAATTGTGTAAACATTATAGGTAAGGCTTGGGAGGAAGTGACTAAGAAGACCTTGAACTCTGCTTGGAAGAAACTGTGGCCAGAATGTGTAGACAAAAGGGATTTTGAAGGGTTTGAGGCTAACCCTGGGAATCCTATGCCAGTTGAGGAACCCATTGTGGCATTGGGGAAGTCCTTGGGGTTGGAGGTTAGTGGGGAGGATGTGGAAGAGTTGGTGGAGGAGGACAATGAAGAACTAACCACTGATGAGCTGCTAGATCATCTTCAACAGCAAGAGGCCACACCTGAGGAAACTGCTTCGGAGGAGGGGATATAGAAATTGAGAAAGTTGCCTACTTCAAAGATTAAGGAAATGTGTGCAATGTGGCTTAAAGTGCAAACCTTTTTTGATGAAAATCACCCTCACACAGCTACTGCAAGCCGTGCTGGTGACTATTACACTGACAATGTTGTGAAACACTTTAGGAATGTCATAAAGGAACGGGAGGTACACGCCTCTATGGACAGATATGTTGTGCGACGGAGGTCCAGTGACTCTCAAGCTGGTCCTAGTGGCATTAAAAGAAGAAGGGAAGTAACCCCGGAAAAGGACTGCCACCTCAAGTCCTAATGGAAGGGGATTCCCCTTCTAAACATTAACACCATCCACAGTCTCCCCTCCTCCCATCCCATCAATCATCACCAGATCTTCAATAAAGGTAAGTGTCATGTAACTGTGCATGTCTTCTTCAGTTCGTGTGTATTAAAATTAATATTTCATGTGGTAAAAATTTTTTTTTGTTCATACTTTGGGGTGTCAGGAATGGATTAATTTGATTTCCATTATTTCTTATGGGGAAAATTAATTCGCCTAACAATAATTTCGCCTAACGTTAAGCTCTTGTTAGGTAAGACACATATGCAACAGTTAGGTATCTTTATTGTGAAACGTTTCGCCTACACAGTAGGCTTCTTCAGTCAAGTACAGAAAAGTTGATAGAAGCAGAAGATACTTGAAGACGATGTAATCAGTCCATCACCCTTAAAGTTTTGAGGTGGTCAGTCCCTCAGTCTGGAGAAGAGCATTGTTCCATAGTATGAAACAATATGGAGAAGAAGTGACAGGATGGAGCTTTTTATAGCCCCAAGAGGTGAGACGTAGGCCACTAGGAGAGGTAAGAACTCAGATGTTGAGAAGGCAGGTCCCTCTCAAATCCAGCCTCTCTCACTGGTGGAAGTTGTCGAAGTTGATTGCAGGTCTGTACCAAGATACCCTTGTGTTGCAGTGTCTGACAGATTGAACATTAAAATGGTATAAAATACCGACAGGTTGTTAGGTAAGACACATATGCAACAGTTAGGTATCTTTATTGTGAAACGTTTCGCCTACACAGTAGGCTTCTTCAGTCAAGTACAGAAAAGTTGATAGAAGCAGAAGATACTTGAAGACGATGTAATCAGTCCATCACCCTTAAAGTTTTGAGGTGGTCAGTCCCTCAGTCTGGAGAAGAGCATTGTTCCATAGTATGAAACAATATGGAGAAGAAGTGACAGGATGGAGCTTTTTATAGCCCCAAGAGGTGAGACGTAGGCCACTAGGAGAGGTAAGAACTCAGATGTTGAGAAGGCAGGTCCCTCTCAAATCCAGCCTCTCTCACTGGTGGAAGTTGTCGAAGTTGATTGCAGGTCTGTACCAAGATACCCTTGTGTTGCAGTGTCTGACAGATTGAACATTAAAATGGTATAAAATACCGACAGGTTGTTAGGTAAGACACATATGCAACAGTTAGGTATCTTTATTGTGAAACGTTTCGCCTACACAGTAGGCTTCTTCAGTCAAGTACAGAAAAGTTGATAGAAGCAGAAGATACTTGAAGACGATGTAATCAGTCCATCACCCTTAAAGTTTTGAGGTGGTCAGTCCCTCAGTCTGGAGAAGAGCATTGTTCCATAGTATGAAACAATATGGAGAAGAAGTGACAGGATGGAGCTTTTTATAGCCCCAAGAGGTGAGACGTAGGCCACTAGGAGAGGTAAGAACTCAGATGTTGAGAAGGCAGGTCCCTCTCAAATCCAGCCTCTCTCACTGGTGGAAGTTGTCGAAGTTGATTGCAGGTCTGTACCAAGATACCCTTGTGTTGCAGTGTCTGACAGATTGAACATTAAAATGGTATAAAATACCGACAGGTTGTTAGGTAAGACACATATGCAACAGTTAGGTATCTTTATTGTGAAACGTTTCGCCTACACAGTAGGCTTCTTCAGTCAAGTACAGAAAAGTTGATAGAAGCAGAAGATACTTGAAGACGATGTAATCAGTCCATCACCCTTAAAGTTTTGAGGTGGTCAGTCCCTCAGTCTGGAGAAGAGCATTGTTCCATAGTATGAAACAATATGGAGAAGAAGTGACAGGATGGAGCTTTTTATAGCCCCAAGAGGTGAGACGTAGGCCACTAGGAGAGGTAAGAACTCAGATGTTGAGAAGGCAGGTCCCTCTCAAATCCAGCCTCTCTCACTGGTGGAAGTTGTCGAAGTTGATTGCAGGTCTGTACCAAGATACCCTTGTGTTGCAGTGTCTGACAGATTGAACATTAAAATGGTATAAAATACCGACAGGTTGTTAGGTAAGACACATATGCAACAGTTAGGTATCTTTATTGTGAAACGTTTCGCCTACACAGTAGGCTTCTTCAGTCAAGTACAGAAAAGTTGATAGAAGCAGAAGATACTTGAAGACGATGTAATCAGTCCATCACCCTTCAAGTATCTTCTGCTTCTGGAGAAGAAGTGACAGGATGGAGCTTCTGCTTCTATCAACTTTTCTGTACTTGACTGAAGAAGCCTACTGTGTAGGCGAAACGTTTCACAATAAAGATACCTAACTGTTGCATATGTGTCTTACCTAACAACCTGTCGGTATTTTATACCATTTTAATGTTCAATCTGTCAGACACTGCAACACAAGGGTATCTTGGTACAGACCTGCAATCAACTTCGACAACTTCCACCAGTGAGAGAGGCTGGATTTGAGAGGGACCTGCCTTCTCAACATCTGAGTTCTTACCTCTCCTAGTGGCCTACGTCTCACCTCTTGGGGCTATAAAAAGCTCCATCCTGTCACTTCTTCTCCATATTGTTTCATACTATGGAACAATGCTCTTCTCCAGACTGAGGGACTGACCACCTCAAAACTTTAAGGGTGATGGACTGATTACATCGTCTTCAAGTATCTTCTGCTTCTATCAACTTTTCTGTACTTGACTGAAGAAGCCTACTGTGTAGGCGAAACGTTTCACAATAAAGATACCTAACTGTTGCATATGTGTCTTACCTAACAACCTGTCGGTATTTTATACCATTTTAATGTTCAATCTGTCAGACACTGCAACACAAGGGTATCTTGGTACAGACCTGCAATCAACTTCGACAACTTCCACCAGTGAGAGAGGCTGGATTTGAGAGGGACCTGCCTTCTCAACATCTGAGTTCTTACCTCTCCTAGTGGCCTACGTCTCACCTCTTGGGGCTATAAAAAGCTCCATCCTGTCACTTCTTCTCCATATTGTTTCATACTATGGAACAATGCTCTTCTCCAGACTGAGGGACTGACCACCTCAAAACTTTAAGGGTGATGGACTGATTACATCGTCTTCAAGTATCTTCTGCTTCTATCAACTTTTCTGTACTTGACTGAAGAAGCCTACTGTGTAGGCGAAACGTTTCACAATAAAGATACCTAACTGTTGCATATGTGTCTTACCTAACAACCTGTCGGTATTTTATACCATTTTAATGTTCAATCTGTTAGATAAAAGGACTGTTGGGTAGACTTCAGGATGTACATGTTTACAGAGGGGCCACAGATATATCAGATCACTTTTTAATTGTAGCTACAATGAGAGTAAAAGGTAGATGGGATACAAGGAAAGTGGAAGCAGCGAGGAAGAGAGAGGTGAAGGATTATAACTAAAGGAGGAAGCAGTTAGGGTAAGATATAAACACTTATTGGAGGATAGATGGGTTAGTGAGAGTATAGGCAATGGGGTAGAAGATGTATGGAGTAAGTTTAAGAATGTAGTGTTAGAGCATTCAGCAGACGTTTGTGGTTACAGGAAAGTGGGTGCCGGAGGGAAGAAGAGTGACTGGTGGAATGATGTAAAGAGAGTAGTAGCAGAAAAAGGTAGCATATGAGAGGTTTTTACAAAGCAGAAGTGATGAAAGGAGGGAGGAGTATATGGAGAGTAAGAGTGGTGAAGCAGTGTAAAAAGAGAGCAAATGAGAGTGTGTGAGATATTACCAACAAATTTTGTTGAAAATAAAAAGTTTTGAAGAGAGATTAATAAGTTGAGAAAGCCTAGGGAATGACTGGATTTGATAGTTAAAAACTGGAGAAGAGAGTTATTAAAAGGAGAGTTAGAGGTATTGGGAAGATGGCAGGAATATTTTGAGGAGCTGTTAAATGTTGATGAAGATTGGGAAGCTGTGATTTTGTGTATAGGGCAAGGAGGAATAACATCTTGTAGGAGTGAGGAAGAACCAGCTGTGAGTGTGGGGGAAGTTTGTGAGGCAGTGGGTAGAATGAAAGGGGGTAAAGCAGCTGGGATTGATGGGATAAAAAATAGAAATGTTAAAAGCAGGTAGAGATATAGTTTTGGAGTGGTTAGTACTCTTATTTAATAAATGCAGGGAAGAGAGTAAGGTACATAGGGATTAGTAGAGAGCATGCATAGGCCCTTTGTATAAAGACAAAGGGGACAAAGGGAAATAAGTCTGTTGAGTATACTTGGTAAAGTGTATAGTTGAGTTATTATTAAAAGTAAGACAGAAAGCAGATGAACAAGGAAGCTTTAGGAAAGGTAGGAGGTGTGTAGACCAAGTGTTTACAATGAAACATAGGTGAAGAGTATTTAGATAAGGGTAAAGAGGTTTTTGTGGTATTTATGGATTTGGAAAAGGCATACGATAGGGTGGATAGGGGGGGGGGCAATGTGGCAGATGTTGCAAATGTATGTAATAGGAGGTAGGATATTGAAAGCAATGAAGAGTTTTTACAAGGATAGTGAGGCTCAGGTTAGAGTATGTAGGAGAGAGGGAGATTATTTTCCAGTAAAAGTAGGCCTTAGACAGGGATGTGTGATGTCACCATGGTTGTTCAATATATTTATAGATGGAGTTGTAAGAGAAGTGAATGCTTGGGTGTTGGCAAGAGGTGTGGGGTTAAAAGATAAAGAATCTAACACAAAGTGAGAGTTGTCACAGTTGCTCTTTGCTGATGACACTGTGCTTTTAGAAGATTCTGAAGAGAAGTTGCAGAGGTTGGTGGATGATTTGGTAGGGTATGTAAAAGAAGGAAATTAAGTGAATACAGCCTCTCCTCACTTAGTGACATACTCGTTTACTGATGACTTGGACTTACGATGGGCTCTCTGACCAGTATGCATACCTAAATAATGTATATTAGAGCTGATTTCCTCTTATCTGTTTATTACAGTATAGAGTACACTGCTGTATAAACATTTAAAAATATACTGTACCAGAAATTTTATAAATGGTGCAAAGGCGACATTAATCTTTTCACTGTCGAGACCCCTGGTCACAAACTTGCTCTCAGTGTCAAAAAATATTTAAAAAAAAAAAAAAAAAAATTCTTGCCAAAACCTTAAGAATATTTTTCTGAGGCTTTTAAAAAAAATTTTGCTACGAGTACTTACCAAGATACAGAGGCGTGAAGTTGACAAAGTGAACTGCTTAGGGCAACTGTCGCTCAATCAGTAATATTATTTTTACTTTTATTCTATTTTTTCTTTTATTTTTTCAAGTAACTTTTGTCGCCTGTGAGACCAATATAATGTGTAATGTATATATATATCCGCTCGTTGTATGCAACACTATAACCGCAAAAATATTATCAACATTACATTGTTTACAAAACCTGTTTACACAAACCAACAATAAAAAAAGTTGCTTATTACTATTGTTCTATAATATACACATATAGTCACTGGACACGTTCCTAGAACTGCTACATCTTGTGCAAGGTTGTGTGTGGGTGGTTGAAGGTAGCCTTTATTGTGGATGTACTGAGAGTGGCATGGCTGGTGTCACATGACACATTACACAACCACCACTACCGATTACCCATACCATCTTCCCCAACAAGCATGCTGTCTTCCCCACCACCCATGTGGAAATAAGTCACTTGTCTGGTATCCTGGGCATTTCTTTTGGTCACAGACTCCTCAAAACCATGAAATTCATCTTCACTGACACTTTCCATCTGTGTTAGAACTATCACTTGGGAAGAGAAGAGCCCCAATTTGCCGGGAGTGAGGTATTTCTTACCACAAAGCATGGTAAACAAGGCCTACTGAAATGGGACTCCCACAATGCACTGGCTCCCCAATTTTTTTTTTTTATATTGCTACACTGACCACACAGACCCATTCTCTCACATGTAGGTCTACCAGCTTTCTCCCACTAGATTTGAAGCCACTAGAATTTTGGTGTACTAATACATCACCAACACTGACTCGTAAGCCGTACCTATACGACACTGACAGTGAAAGGGTCAAAACAACATCAAAGATGGTTGACAGAAACCCACTACCATTATAGTATGCTCCTCACTTAGCGACAAATTCATTTACCAATGTGGTCGTAGGAACAGAACTCCATTATTAAGTGAGAGGAGGCTGTACAGAAAAAAGTAGGGTAATGAGGATAACAAAAAAATTAGGTAACGAAAGATTGGAGGGAGAGCGTATGGAGGAGGTGAACATTTTCAGATATTTGGGAGTGGACGTATTAACAGATGGGCCTACGAATGATGAGGTGAATCATAGAACTGACAAGGGGAAAAAAGTGAGGGGTGCACTGAGGAGTCTGTGGAGACAAAAATTATCCATGGAAGCAAAGAGGGGAATGTATGAGAGTATAGTTATACCAATGCTCTTATATGGGTGTGAAGCATGGGTGGTGAATGTTGGAACCAGGAGAAGGCTGGAGGCAGTGGAGATGTCATGTCTGACAGCAATGTGTGGCATGAATATAATGCAGAGAATCCATAGTTTGGAGATTAGAAGGAGGTGCAGGATTACCAAAATTATTATCCAGAGGGCTGAGGAGGGCTTCTTGAGGTGGTTGGGACATGCAGAGAGGATGGAATGAAATAGAATGACTTAGTGTATAAATCTGTAGTGGAGGGAAGGCAGGGTAGGGGTTGGCCTAGGAAAGGTTGGAGGGAGGAAGGTAAAGGAGGTTTTGTGTGCGTGGGGCTTGGACTTCTAGCAAGCATGCGTGAGCATGTTAGTAGCGAATGGAGACAAATGGTTTTTAAGACTTGAATCCATAGTTTGGAGATTAGAAGGAGGTGCAGGATTACCAAAATTATTATCCAGAGGGCTGAGGAGGGCTTCTTGAGGTGGTTGGGACATGCAGAGAGGATGGAATGAAATAGAATGACTTAGTGTATAAATCTGTAGTGGAGGGAAGGCAGGGTAGGGGTTGGCCTAGGAAAGGTTGGAGGGAGGAAGGTAAAGGAGGTTTTGTGTGCGTGGGGCTTGGACTTCTAGCAAGCATGCGTGAGCATGTTAGTAGCGAATGGAGACAAATGGTTTTTAAGACTTTGACATGCTGTTGGAGTGTGAACACAGCAACATTTATGAAAAGATTCAGGAAAACTGGCAGGCTGGACCTGAGTCCTGGAGATGGGAAGTACAATAACTGCACTCTGAAGGAGAGGTGTTAATGCTGCATTTTGTAACTGTTGTGTAAGCATGTCTCTGACAAGACAGTGATGGACTGAATGATGAAAGTTTTTCTTTTTTGGGCTACCCTGCCTTGGTGGGAAACAGCTGATGTGTTGATAAATAAAATAATAGTGGTGAGCTTGTGTTTGTTCATTTTAGCCTGTTCACAAACTACCATGGAAATACAGTAGGGCCCCACTTATACGGCAGGTTAGGTTCCAGGCTACCGCCGTAAAGCGGAAAATCCTTTTTTTCCCCTTATAAATGCATACATATACTAGATAACACGTTTACACTAAAATATATTAAGTTAGCAATAGAACTTGGCATCAAAAAACAATAAAAAATTACAATACACACATAGTGCACTCATTACTTACCTTAAAATATTTGTAGTCTTAATCTAGGGTGAGATGAGTAGTATTTATTGTAAGAAATCAAGTGTGGTATGTATGGTAGTCAGCCAGGCTACCATACCAGCCCACCCCACCCACACATATATTCTATGATATTTAATCATCCCAGAGAGATGAAATGCATACAGTAGGGCCCCACTTATACGGCCGGTTAGGTTCCAGGCTGTTGCTGGAAAGCAGACATCGCCGGTAGGCAGAACGCCATTTTTTTCCATTTATAAATGCATATAAATGCCAGACAACAAGTTTACACTAAATTATATTAAGTTAGTAATAGAACTAGGCATTAAAAACACAAAGTAAAATACATTCACAGTACATTCATTACTTATCTTAAAGTATTTGTAATCTTAATGTAGGGAGAGAGGTGAGTAGTACTTATTTGTAGGAAGTCAGGTGCAAGTAGCCCAGGTGTAGGTAGCCCTGGCTCCCCATCTCATACTTAATATACGATATTTAAAACATCCCAGAGTTAAAATACACATACAGTACACTCATTATTTACCTTAAAATATGTGTAGTCTTAATATAGGAAGAGAGGTGAGAAGTATTTATTTGTAGGAAGTCAGTGTAGGTAGCCAGTAGGTGTAGCCCGCCTGGGCTACACCTACTGGCTACCTACACTGTGGCCCAGAGCCATATTATTAACATCGACATACCTTGTTCACTGAATTTAATCGTTTCTAACAACTACCTTTAGATGCCATCATAAATGAAGGGAGAAGTAATGAATAATTCATGCCAAAAATTGTAAACAAAAGCGGAGTGGGGGAGTGGCTGGGCCAAACGCAGATTCATACACATTTTCTCTGATGGCTGAACAGAGAAAACATAATGTCCTTCTGGCCAGAGGATATTATTATTATTATTATCATAATAAAAAGCACTAAACCCACAAGGGTAGTGAATTGCTATATATAGAGTGAAGGCATACGAAAAGAATATTTTTTCTACAGTTATCCCCCAGTTTGACTAGAGAAAACGTAATTCTTCCGACACTCCCTACACAGCTGCTTTGTAAACAAATCTCATATTTACATCAGTTTTTATTCTGAGTGTATGTATTATGCTTATATGCTATGTAACGGGTTTCATATATACAGGAGGGCCCCAATTATACAGCTGGTTAGGTTCCAGGCTACCGCCGTAAAGCGGAAACCGCCGTAAAGAGGAACACCCTTTTTTTCCACTTACAAATGCATACAAACACTAGATAACAAGTTTACACTAACATATATTAAGTTAGCAATGGAACCAGGCATCAAAAAACAATAAAAAAGTACAATACACACATAGTGCACTCATTACTTACCTTAAAATATTTATAGTCTTAATCTAGGGTGAGACAAGTAGTATTTATTGTAAGAAATCAAGTGTGGTATGTATGGTAGTCAGCCAGGCTACCATACCAGGCCACCCCACCCACACATACAATTCTATGATATTTAAGCATCCCAGAGCGATAAAATGTATATACAGTTCACTCATTACTTACCTTAAAATACAGTGGACCCCCGCATAGCGACTTTAATCCGTGCAAGAGGGCTCATTGTTATGCGAAATGATCGGTATGCGAATGAATTTTCCCCATAAGAAATAATGGAAATCAAATTAATCCGTGCAAGACACCCAAAAGTATGAAAAAAAAAATTTTACCACATGAAATGTTAATTTTAATACAAACTGAAAAAGGCATGCACAATTACATGACACTTACTTTTATTGAAGATCTGGTGATGATTGATGGGAGGGGAGAGAGAGTGTTAGTGTTTAGAAGGGGAATCCCCTTCCATTAAGACTTGAGGTGTCGAGTCCTTTTCTGGGGTTACTTCCCTTCTTCTTTTAATGCCACTAGGACCAGCTTCAGAGTCACTGGACTTCTTTCGCACAACATATCTGTCCATAGTGGCCTGTACCTCTCGTTCCTTTATGACTTCCCTAAAGTGTTTCACAACATTGTCAGTGTAATAATCACCAGCACGGCTTGCAATAGCTGTGTGAGGGTGATTTTCATCCATGAAGGTTTGCACTTCAAGCCACTTTGCACAGATTTCCTTAATCTTTGTAGTAGGCAATTTCTTCAATTTCTCTCTCCCCTCCTTCGAACCAGTTTCCTCAGGTCTGGCCTCTTGCTGTTGAAGTTGATCTATCAGCTCATCAGTGGTTAGTTCTTCATTGTCCTCCTCCACCAACTCTTCCACATCCTCCCCACTAACCTCCAACCCCAAGGACTTTCCCAATGCCACAATGGATTCCTCAACTGGCATAATCCTCTCAGGGTTAGCCTCAAACCCTTCAAAATCCCTTTTGTCTACACATTCTGGCCACAGTTTCTTCCAAGCAGAGTTCAAGGTCTTCTTAGTCACTCCCTCCCAAGCCTTACCTATAAGGTTTACACAATTGAGGATATTAAAGTGCTCTCTCCAAAACTCTCTTAGTCAGTTGAGTTTCTGAGGTCACTACAAAGCACCTTTCAAACAGAGCTTTTGTGTACAGTTTTTTGAAGTTTGCAATAACCTGCTGGTCCATGGGCTGCAGGAGAGGAGTGGTATTAGGAGGCAAAAACTTCACCTTAATGAATTTCATGTCCCCATAAAGTCGCTCTGCCACGTCTGTAGGATGACCAGGGGCATTGTCTAACACCAGGAGGCACTTAAGTTCTAATTTCTTTTCAGTTAGGTAATCTTTCACATTGGGGGCAAATGCATGGTGTAACCAGTCATAGAAAAAGTCCCTAGTGACCCATGCTTTACTGTTTGCCCTCCACAGCACACACAAATTCTCCTTGAGGACATTCTTTTGCCTGAACGGTCTGGGAGTTTCAGAGTGATACACTAATAAAAGCTTAACTTTGGAATCACCACTAGCATTGGAACACATCAACAAAGTAAGCCTGTCTTTCATAGGCTTATGTCCTGGGAGTGCCTTTTCCTCCTTAGTAATGTAGGTCCTGCTTGGCATTTTCTTCCAAAACAGGCCTGTTTCATCACAATTAAACACTTGTTCAGGTTTCAGTTCTTCACTGTCTATGTACTCCTTGAATTCCTGCACATATTTTTCAGCTGCTTTGTGGTCCGAACTGGCAGCCTCACCATGCCTTATCACACTATGTATGCCACTACGCTTCTTAAATCTCTCAAACCAACCTTTGCTGGCCTTAAATTCACTCACATCATCACTAGTTGCAGGCATTTTTTTAATTAAATCCTCATGCAACTTCCTAGCCTTTTCGCTTATGATCGCTTGAGAGACGCTATCTCCTGCTAGCTGTTTTTCATTTATCCACACCAATAAGAGTCTCTCAACATCTTCCATCACTTGCGATCTCTGTTTCGAAAACACAGTTAAACCTTTGGCAAGAACAGCTTCCTTGATTGCCTTTCTGCTGCCCACAATAGTAGCGATGGTTGATTTGGGTTTCTTGTACAACCTGGCCAGGTCGGCGACACGCACTCCACTTTCATACTTATCAATGATCTCTTTCTTCATCTCTATAGTAATTCTCACCCTTATTGCTGTAGGGTTGGCACTAGAAGCTTTCTTGGGGCCCATGGTCACTTATTTTGCAGATAAAATCACCAAAAACACTGTAATAATACGAAATGTTCCGATTGTATGCTTGGATGTTACCGCGGAGACTGGCTGGTAAACAATGCCACCGGCGGCACATGTGAGGCTGGCTAAGGGCGCACATTGGACGCGTCTCGGACGAAGAGCGGTGAGCGGGTTTTTGAGCGGTATGTGAGGCAAAATTTTTGAGATAAAAGTGAGCGGTATGCGGATTGAACGTTATGTGATGCCGACGGTATGTGGGGGTCCACTGTATAGGGTGAGATGAGTAGTATTTATTGTAAGAAATCAAGTGTGGTATGTATGGTAGTCAGCCGGGCTACCATACCAGGCCAACCCACCTACACATAATATTCTATTACATTTAAGCATCCCAGAGCGATAAAATGTATATACAGTTCACTCATTACTTACCTTAAAATATTTGTAGTCTTAATGTTATGTATCGTGTTTATTATATAATTTTGAAAAAATATCATAGATGGATTAATGAAAATGTGTATTTAACGTAATATACGACATTTAAATGAGACTCGATGATTATTATAATCATTACTAATATGACGCCTGGAGACATAAGACACTCGTACTGATTTTAATGTGTACCTGCACGCCAGCACAGTATGTAAGTTTATTTAAGTACAGGTATACATAAGTATAATTATCAGAGTATATATATAAAATATGATTATTATTATAATCAAAAAAGAAGCGCTACGCCACAAGGACTATACAGTATAAAATATGAAATAACTTTTAAAAACATTTGAAATTTTGGAGTTTCCAGACAAAATGGAGAGACTTAGTGCTTACCGAGCTCACGAAGAATGTAAACAAACAAGGTGGGGCGCGGTGACCGTATTAGAAAGTCAGGTGGGGGGAGCCATATAGCGAGTTTTGGTCATAATTTGAAATGACCGTATTAGCAGAACGCCGTAAAGTGAAACGCCGTAAAGTGGGGCCCTGCTGTAATTTTGAGGAAAATATCATAGATGGATTAATGAAAATGCCTATATTAATGTAAAATAAGACATTTAGTGTGCCCAAGAGTGATTATTATTACGTAGTATTGGCGTCATAAGTAGAGAGAGACTTAGCGATTTTAATGTGTACCTGCACACCAGCACAGTGTGTAAGTATATTTAGGTACAGGTACACATAAGTATAATTATCAGAGTACATATAAAATACGCAGTAACTTTAAAACACTTGAAATTTTGGAAAGTTTTCTGACATAACAGATGTGGTCATGGAGAATGTAAACAAACCGGGTGGGGCACACCGTATTTGAAAGACCGCTTGCCGTATAGCAAATTTTGGTCATAATTTGACATCTCCGTATTAGCGGAATGCCGTAAGGAGAAATGCCATAAAGTGGGGCCCTACTGTATACAGTTCACTCATTACTTACCTTAAAATATTTGTAGTCTTAATGTAGGGTCAGGGGTGAGTAAACGAGATAAAACGAATAAATGAAAGAGAGAGAGAGAATGAGAATGAATACATGAGAGAGGACAGGCGCAGAGTTATGTAAACAAACCAGGTGAACGTAAGTTTTATAAACAAAGTGTACACGTCTGGTTTGTGTACAAGTTACATCGTGTACAAGTTGTCTCTACATTGATACGGTAGAATAAATAAAGAAGAACACTCCCATTCTCGTGTATCACCATTTTTAGAAGAAATGACACTTTGAGTGAAGGCAATGGAAATAAGTCACTCTGACTTTTTTGGGTTATCCTAGGTTCTCTACACATATGCTGTTATGTATGATAATCTATGTAACTGTATTTGTGTATACCTGAATAAACTTACATACATATGAAAGGAATAATTTTCTACAGTTACCCCCAGTAACACATTTTCTCTTATATCAGACTAGAGAAAATGTTATTCTTGCCATCACTTGTACAAGTTATCTGGCTACCACATCTCATATTTATGTTTATATATTCTATTGTGAGGTATATTTATCATCTTTATATGTTATGTATCATGTGTATTATATAATTTTGAAAAAAATATCATAGATGGATTAATGAAAATGTGTATATTAACGTAATATATGACATTTAATGAGACTCAGTGATTGTTGTTATTATTATTATTTCTAATATGGCATCATTTGTGCAAGTCGTCTGGCTACCACATCTCATATTTATGTTTATTTATTCTACTGTGAAGTGTATTGATCATCTTTATATGTTATGCATCATGTTTATTATATAATTTTGAAAAAATATCATAGATGGATTAATGAAAATGTATATATTAACATAATATATGACATTTAAATGAGACTCGGTGATTATTATTATCATTACTAATATGATATCTCGAGATATAAGACATTCTTACTGATTTTAATGTGTACCTGCACACCAGCACAGTGTGTAAGTTTATTTAGGTACAGGTATACATAAGTATAATTATCAGAGTATATATAAAATATGAAATAACTTTTAAAAACACTTGAAATTTTGGAATTTCCAGATCTAATGGAGAGACTTAGTGCTTACGGATCTCAGAGAATGTAAACAAACCGGGTGGGGCGTGGTGACCGTATTAGAAAGTCAGGTGGGGGGAGTCATATAGCGAGTTTTGGTCATAATTTGAAATGACCGTATTAGCGAAACACCGTAAAGCAGGGCCCTACTGTATGACAAAACAGGAACTTTCTTTGATCCTTTGTATTCAGGTCTAAAAAGAAATCCTTGAATATTTCACTGGGGCCATCTTGTTAAGGTAATTCACATTCATTCCTTATTCTCGTAAAAATAACCCACATGACTTACTACCTCATAGGCAGCTGGTGTATAACTGAAGGAGCAGCACTAGGAATATTGGTGATGGTTGCAAAAAAGAGCAAGTAAAGACAGAAAAATACAAGTACAGTGGACCCTCGACCAACGATATTAATCCGTTCCTGAGAGCTCATCGTTAATCGAAATTATCATTAGTCGAGTTAATTTTCCCATAAGAAATAATGGAAATCAAATTAATCCGTGCAAGACACCCAAAAGTATTGAAAAAAAAAAATTTTACCACGTGAAATATTAATTTTAATACACACAAACTGAAGAAGACATGTACAATTACATGACACTTACCTTTATTGAAGAAATGGTGATGATTGATGGGATGGGAGGAGGGGAGACTGTGGATGGTGTTAGTGTTTAGAAGGGGAATCCCCTTCCATTAGGACTTGAGGTGTCAAGTCCTTTTCCGGGGTTGCTTCCCTTCTTTTAATGCCACTAGGGCCAGCTTGAGAGTCACTGGACCTCTGTCGCACAACATATCTGTCCATAGAGGCCTGTATCTCCCGTTCCTTTATGACATTCCTAAAGTGTTTCACAACATTGTCAGTGTCACAATTAAACACTTGTTCAGGTTTCAATTCTTCACTGTCTATGTACTCCTTGAATTCCTGCACATATTTTTCAGCTGCTTTTTGGTCCAAACTGGCAGCCTCACCATGCCTTATCACACTATGTATGCCACTACGATTCTTAAATCTCTCAAACCAACCTTTGCTGGCCTTAAATTCACTCACATCACCACTAGTTGCTGGCATTTTTCTAATTAAATCCTAATGCAACTTCCTAGCCTTTTCACATATGATCGCTTGAGAGAGGCTATCTCCTGCTATCTGTTTTTCGTTTATCCACACCAAAAACAGTCTCTCAACATCTTCTATCACTTGCGATCTCAGTTTTGAAAACATAGTTGCACCTTTGGCAAGAACAGCTTCTTTGATTGCCGTTTTCTTGGCCACAATAGTAGCGATGGTTGATTGGGGTTTTGTGTACAACCTGGCCAGCTCGGAGACACGCACTCCACTTTCATACTTAGCAATGATCTCTTTCTTCATATCCATAGTAATTATCACCCTTTTTGCTGTAGGGTTGGCACTAGAAGCTTTCTTTGGGCCCATGGTGACTTATTTTGCAGGTGCAATCACTAAAAACGATGTGATAATATGAAATGTTCTGATTGTATGTTTGGATGGGACCGCGGTGGCTGGCTGGCTTGAAAACACTGGCCACAAGTGGATGCGTCTCAGTCGGAACGAATCGTGTTGGTCGAGTTTTTTAGCGCTAGTTGAGGCAAAATTTTTGCGTTAAAATGTATCACTAGTCGGATTTAACGTTAGACGATGCCATCGTTGGTCGAGGGTCCACTGTACTGTCTATATGAAAAATATAAAGACATGAATGAATAAAAAAAAAAAGAGGAGAAAAGAAAAGAATAAACAAACATACCTGAAGAATTCTGTCAAATGGTTTCAGTATGCCAGACCTATCAGCTGGTCCACCTTTTCGTATTCTGTTGACATAAACCCCTTTCTCATAGAGGCCATCAGAAACACTAAAGCCAAAATCTTCATATACACGATCCTTCAACAGAGTCACTTGGTATACCTGTCCACCACCAGCTGTTAAAGTAGAAATACTTGTTGCATTTAAATGCTCATAAAAATGAAATTTTAAATTTAGAAACTTAAATACAAATATAACAGTCATAAAATTGAGAAATACAGGAGAGGCCCATCTGTATGTTTTTTAGGTTTCTATATGGTAAGCGAAAATCTCTGGTAGGTAGAAAAATGTTTTTTTTCATTATCGAATGATAAGATAGATAAGATAAAGTTTATTTCTTTGTAAAGGTTACAGTGTGTAATTACAATTTTGATTTGCCAAGTACAAAAACAGCCACTATCATGCTAGGGCATTTTGGGCAGACTAATCCTAATACATAGTAACTAATTAAAACTAGACATGATAATAAGTACATAGTAACTATACTTAAAACTAGATAAGTAGTAGTGGTTAACTGTTTTACAAACTTATTTCGACAATACAAATGTGAGGTAGTTAGGCGGAGTAAGGTTCTGTAACAATCTTGAAATTGCACACAAAATGTATATTACAAGTAATGGTTCAGGTAGTAATATTTTATGAATTGGCAGAATTAAATGCTTCTACAACACCTGATAACATGTTTACACTATGATATATTAAGTGCTCAATACAGCCAGACATAAAAAAAAAAATTACACAGTACATACAATACTTACCTTAAAATATGGTGCCAGTTGCCCTTTCCTAACACAAATGTATGAAAATGGCAAAACAGCAGTAAAAGTATTGAACATAATGAACAATGTACCTCTGTATGTATGTTCAAATTATAAAATAAAATAAAAAAATAAAAAAACTGAAAGTCAACAAAAACATGGAACACCGAAAAGAGGGTGTTGTATATGCGTTTGGCCCTCCTACGCCTTGAAAATTACGTACTTCATTTTTCATGCATCAACATATGTGTATGTGAAGAAATTGCTAGAGTTCTTTAATCTTTAAATTCAATTGCTGAATACATGTCCCAGTCACACAGACAAGTTAAGCAAAAGATTAGACAAAAAACAAAGTAAAAGTTAGAAAAATATATTTATGCATAATCGAAATAAAATATGCCCATGGCAAACAAACAATGTCAGAAAAACTTCCATACATTATAACATTTATACTTTATTCAATTTACCAGGCAATTCATTGTGCTAGCTTACCTATCTTCCAATGACTTGAACTCAGAAACAAAAATGTGGAAAAATAATGAGTATTACCTCTGCAAGCACATACGATCAAGAAAGCAGAAAATATGAGAGCTGAAAAGACAGAAATAAGCATAAGATATGAATGATGAAAAATGTGGAGATTAAAAAATGTGCATAAACCCAAGTATAATTAAAGGTAGCTAAAGTAAATGGGTATCAATGGAAGTACAGCCTCTCCTCACTTATCGACGTACTCGTTTACCGACAACTTGGAGTTACAACAGGCTCTCTGACGAGTCGGTATCGAATGCTGTACGAGAACTTGGGTCATGGAAACGGGCAGTGCAGCGTCTCAGCGTAAAGCATCTCGACCTCCTTCCTACAGCCACTCAGTACACTAGCTTTTAGTCTCCAAGACTACATATTTGTACAAATTTGTACTTTATTGTGCACAACATAGTGCAAGATAGCATTAGAAGTGCAGCAGCACTTGGAAGAGGAAAATGGAAGAAGTACAAAAGGAGTTCATTGTAAAAGCAATCAAGCAATCTCCAAGACTACATATTTCATCTATAAATTTGTACTTTATTGTGCACCCCATAGTATAAGATAAAGTACTAGTCACGGCATTATGCTGCCCTTCCCCACTCGTACCAAAACACAAACACATACCATGCAAGATTATATAATTTGCACACTTACTGAGGTTTTAATACATGGTGCTGCATCCTTTACACTTAATCACATCCCTCAGCTGTGTAAGAAGACTCTCACACAAACTCTTGAGGGTTTGGGGAGGTATATTATTCCATGCCTCGTGTAGAGAGGCCTCAAGCCACGGGATGGAACCGATATCCTTGCCCAGTACACTTCATTTCACAATTGACCAGAGATTCTCAATAGGGTTTAGGTCTGAGGAATTGCTTGGCCAGTCATTAAAGAGTCTCGGTTCACAGTCCTTAAGCCATTGAACTACAGATTTGGCAGTATGACATGGTGTACCATCCTGCATAAAAACTGCAGCCCCACACTTGCAAATGCCTCGGGTAAATTGTCACACAATAACTCCATGTAATTATACTGGTTCACACACTGGTTTTTGAGAAGCACACAATGAGTTCACCAACACTCTGAGCACTGAAACACCCCAAACCATGAGCAAGTTTGGGTATTTGGTGGTCCCACAGGTGTAGCGTGGGTCTAGCGGGTCACTACCTCTGGACCGGTACATGTCCCCCACGGTTACAGGTGATGGTGACGGTTGCTTCATCACTCCAAAGTACTTCAGACCACTGTTGAGGATTCCAGTGAAGATATTTCTTTGCATAATTCAGCCTACGTTTCTTCTGTGGCTTGGAGAGGATCAGTTTCTTAACTTGGCAGTGACTACTGTAGCCCAGTTCTGACACACGTCTGTTAACAGTTCCTACAGACACCTAACTGCTTCTTTAACACAGTTAAGGTATGAACAGATGTCTTCTTTGAGGGGCCAGGTCGAGGTTCGGAAGACAGAAACTCAATACCGCCACCAGCCTTGAAATGCTGCACCCAGTTCCTCACTGAATGCTCACACATACCAACATTTTCCACAATTTCTTTCGTCTGTTGCCCAGCTTTGTGAAGTCCTATGATTTGATCTATAGTTGCAGGTGTTAAAGACTTCCTTTTACCCATAATCAAACATGTATAGCCCCAAAACCAACGGGAACACTGGACAAAAGATGGGTCAAATGAGAGACAAAAGTGCAACACTTCCTCTCACCACAGCAGCCATGTGAGCACTGGAGTCACTGTGGAGTGTGGCAACAGGCCGTGATGTCATGCTAACGGATGCTATCCGGCATAATGCACTGACAAAAAAAGACCCCCCTTGTATGGTAGGCCTTTGATTTTTGTCACGGCATCATGCCAGGGCGCTCACCCGGTATAATGCAGTGACTAGTACTGTAGAGTTAGAAGTGCAGCAGCACTTGAAAGAGGAAAAACAAGAGGAAATTGGAAGAAGTACAAAAGAAGTTCACAGTAAAGGGGTTAGCTGGTGTGTTTGTCTGTGTGTTTGCAGTCTCAATGTCTCTCATGGCAGCTTAAGAAGTGATTAAACTCAGTGAACAAGGCATGTCGGTAGTAGTAGTAATAATAATCGCTCTGGAGTGCTTTAACCCTTTCACTGTCAGTGCCGTATAGGTATGGCTTACGAGCCAGTGTTGGTGCTGTATTAATACGCCAAAATTCTAGAAGCTTCAAATCTAGCAGAGAAAGCTGGTAGGCCTACATGTGAGAGAATGGGTTTGCATGGTCAGTGTGTGCAGTATAAAAAAAAAATCATGGCACCCATACTGCATTGTGGGAACGCCATTTCAGTAGTCTTTTTTCAGCATGCCTAGTGGTAAGACATACATATCTGACTCCCCGGTGAATCTGGGACTCTCCTCGTCCCAAGTGATAATTCTAATACAGATGAAAGTGTCAGTGAAGATGAATTTCATGGTTTTGAGGAGTTTGTGACCAAAAGCAATGCCCAGGATACCAGAAACAGTGCTAAAAACCCAGACAACCATCAACCTAGGATAACCCAAAAAAGTCAAAGTGACTTATTTCTATGTGGGTGGTGGGGAAGACACCATGCTTGTTGGGGAACACAGTGTGGGTAATTGGTGGTGGTGGTTGTGCAATGCATCACTGTGACACCAGCCATGCTGCTCTCAGTACATCCACAACAAAGGCCACTCACATACAACAACAACCTTCCACAAGTTGTATCAGTTCTAGGAATGTGTCCAGTGAATATATGTGTATATATATATATTATAGAACAATAGTAACAAACTACTTTTTTATTGTCGGTTTGTGTCAACAGGTTTTGTAAACGTTGTAATGATGATAATATTTGTGCAGTTACTGTGTTGCATACAATGAGTGGACATACAGTGGAACCTCAGTTTCGTGATTACTTTGTTCCAGAAAGTCTGACGAAACCTGAATTGTATGAAAACTAAAACAATGTTTCCGATAAGAATTGATGTAAATCCAATTAAGCCGTTCCAGACACCCAAAAATATTAACAAAAAATACATTTTATATAGAACAACTATAGTGTTACATACAGAAAACAGTGAGAAATAAATATGACTAATGAAATGGATAAATGAACATTTAACATCACTTTTACCTTTATTGAAGACACTTGTTGGCATATGGAGGACAGTGAGGAGAGGTTATTGTTTGGAAGGGGAATCCCCTTCCATAAGGACTTCGAGTATCAAGGCCTTATCTGGGGTTACTTCCCTTCTTTGTCTTTTACTGGCACTAGGACCAGCTTGAGGCTCACTGTACCCCTGTTGCACAAAAAATCTGTCCAGAGAGGTCTGTTTCTATCATGTTTCTCCCCTTCTTTATCAAAGGGCCTGCATTCGGAACTTTCTTTGGCCCATGGTGGCTTATTTAACATTCGCACTCAATAAACAAGCACAAAAACAATGGATTATTACAAAATGTTTCGGCTGAACGCGTGGGGTGATGCTCACTCAATGATAAACAAAGGCAGACTGAATCACTCGGCACTTGAGTGGCCGAGTGATGCAGGCTGGCAGGCGGATGCGTTTGGTACAGACCATTGTCAACTCTATGACAACTGAGGTGATGTACAAAAACTGGGACAAAATTTCGACAGTCGTCGAAAACCGAATCCTACGAAAATGAAGGTTACACTGTATATACATTACACATTATATCGGTCTCACAGGCCACAAAAGTTACTTGAAAAAATAAAATACAGTGGTACCTCGGGATACAAACTTGAACAATTACGTAAGTGTATTTTTGTAAGTGCTTTTGTATGTGTATTTCTGTGGGTTTGACATGGATTAATCTACTTTACATTATTCCTTATGGGAACAAATTCGTTCAGTACTTGAACAGATCAGCGCTCGAACAACCTTCTGGAACGAATCAGGTTCGTATCCCGAGGTACCACTGTATTAAAAAATAAAAGAAAAAATAGAATACAGGTACCATCCGACTTACGACCAAGCTTGGTTCCGACCAACCGGTTGTAAGTCAAAATGGACGTAAGTCGAACCTTACTACTGAATATAAGTATCATATTATTGTAATGATTTTATTTTATTGTCTTATTTTGGTATTTAATGGTTTACTTTAATTTTTATGCTGTTAGTACTGTATTTTATAATGTAAGGTTGAGAAGAAACACTGTATACAACACAAACAGTTGCTTATTTCCTAGAACATTTGCATACAAAACATGGTTGTAAGTCAAGTGGTCGTATGTCGAGCAGGTCGTAAGTCAGATGGTAGGTGTAAATTTAAAAATATTACAGAGCAGCAGTCGCCGATGTTGTGGTAAGAGGTTCACTTTCTCACAGCTTCATGCTTCTATATCTCAGTAAGTACTGATCACAATTTTTTTTGTGTTTATTTTAACCCTTTCAGGGTCCAGAGGCAAAATTTCAAAGTGTGCATCAGGGTCCAAGAATTTAAAAAAAAAAAAAAAAAAAAAAATTCTTATGAAATAGTAGAGAATCTTTTTCTGAAGGTAATAAAACAAAAAGTACAAAATTTGATGGAAAACTGACGAAATTATGCTCTCGCAAATTTTGATGTGTCAGTGATATTTACACATCGTCGATTTTGCCAACTTTGACTCCCATTTTAGGCCAATTACATTATTCCAGTCGACCAAGTTCTTAGCTATTTCACTAGTATTGCTTCTATTCTATCGATTGAGCACAAGAAATAGCCAAGTCAACTGTTTCAACTACAAAATAAAGTGATCGGAAATTGGTAATATGGCTAATTTAACACAAAGTTCAAAATATTCCAATTTCAATATAGGGTCCAGAATAAACAATGTAGGCATTCCTGGCACTAAACTAACATTTCCTCTGTTCATTAGTTATGTTTTGAGGCTTTACAAATGAATTCCATTTTGACTTTTTATTCACATAATGAATTTTTATTCAAACCAAAAAATAGAAGATTTACTGTTATGCAATATTGTAATAATCGTATAAATAATATCACCACATTTGTGAACGTATATCAGACCGACCAGCTGGCGTGTATTAGACATGTGAGGTTATTTGTTTACTCTTGAACATCGACAAAAATTTAACATTTCCACTACTTTGAGCTCAGTTTCAAGTCATTTCCAGTACTGAAACCAATCAAAATCATATCTATTTCTGTAACATATCTTCCATTCTATCAAGTGAGACCAAGAAATTGCAAATACAACTATAAAAAACATACGAAAAAACACTGCAAAGTCGCTGTTTTAACCGAAAATTAGTCTCAGTTTTTTTCTCTCATTATGCACTGTGTGCTGCAGGATTTGTTTTATGTGGTGCACACATACCACATAGATGTATTCTCTCATATCTAGGCCCAAATTTACCGCTCACAGCTTATCAGAGTGAGCTGAGCTCATGGCATAGATCTATGGTTTGGACCCTCAACTCAAAGCCGTAGAACTATGACACGGACACTGAAAGGGTTAAAAAAATCAGAAAAATATTCTTAAGATTTTTTTCGAATATTTTTCAACACTGAGAGCGAGCTTAGGATCACAGGTCTTGACAGTGAAAGGATTAAATGTCAGCTCCTAAACTTATACGAAATACGTATGACATTTAACCCTTTGAGGGTCGACAGGCCCTCTCCGAAACTCGTTCTCAGGGTCGGCCAAATTTAAAAAAAAAAAAAATTATTTTCTCTTATGAAAAGATAGAGAATCTTTTCCCGATCATAACGACACCAAAAGTTTGAAATTTGATAGAAAACTTACGGAATTATGCTCTCGCAAAGTTAGCGGTCTCGGCGATGTTTACGGATCGGCGATTTTGCCCACTTTGAGCCCCATTTTCGGCCAATTTCACTGTACTAGTCGACAAAAAACATGAATATTTCGCTAGAACTCCATTTTTTCTATCGAATGGGTGCAAGAAACCACCCATTTATAAGTTCAACTATCCAGTACAGTGGTCAGAATTTAGCAATTTTGCCAATTTCACACAAATTTCAAAAGATGCCAATTTCGGAATAGGGTCCAGAATAAACAAGAAAGACATTCCTGGCACTAAAATGACATTTCCTCTAGTCATTAGTCACGTCTCAAGGCCCCTCTTATATTCTTTTGCTTTCCACTTTGAATTTTTATTCTCACAAAAAATATAAGATTTACTGTTATGCAGACTACTGCATTAGTGTAAAAAATGGTATAAATATTATTGGTGCACTTGTGAAAGAATATTAGACTCACCAGTTGACGTGTATTGCACGCTTGGCACGATTTGTTTACTTTTGAAGTTTGGTAAAAATCGAACATTTCTGCTACTTTGAGCTCAATTTCAAGGCACCTTTCATTGTAAAACCAGTCAAAATCATCTCAATTTCAGTAATATGTCTTCCATTCTATAAAATGAGACCAAGAAAACTAGAATACAACAATAAATACTATACGAAAATACACTGCAAAGTCGCTGATTTATTAAAAAAAAATGGAAAAAGTTTTTTTTTCCTCATTATGCACCGTGTGCTGCAGGATTTTTTTTAGACTGTGCACACTGACCACATAGACCCATTCTTTCATATGAAGGCCTACCAGCTTTCTTCCACTAGATTTGAGGTCGCTAGAATTTATGAGTACTAGTACGTCAAAAACCCCTACGCGTAAGACGTACTAGTACGACGAAAACCCTCAAAGGGTTAAAGCACTCCAGAGTGATTATTAATTATTATTACCATCGACATACCTTGTTCACTGAGTTTAATCTTTTCTTAAGATGCCATGAGAGACAGAGAGATGAACACACCAGCTAACCCCTTTACTGTGAACTTCTTTTGTACTTCCTCCATTCTTTCTTCTTCCTCTTTGTACAATACTCACCTCTCACCCTACATTAGGACTACAAATATTTTAAGGTAAGTAATGAGTGTACTGTATATGCATTTTACTCTTTTATTGTTTTCTGTAATATGTAAGAGTTATGAAAATTAAAACAAAGTTATCAAGTTGGAGTTTCCTTTTTATTTTTTTATTTTTAATATACGTATTTAATTCACCATTTGGCATAGTTACAAAGTGGACGGAGCTAGCTATAGCAGAGAGAGAGAAGTGACCAGTGTCTCAGTAACTCATGACTGCCCATGACGCATGAAGAAGTGTGCCTCTCGGCACTATAAAATATTGTATAATTATACTATTACTACCAATAAAGGTTATCTAACTGTCATATTTATTACAGAATAATATTAGGTATAACATAAATAACATAGAAGCATGATAAAGACACCCAAATTAATAAAAACTGACATTATACGAAAGAGATATTGAAGGGTGGGCGGCGGGGAGGGATTAAAAAAAAAAAGTGACTACAATCATTAGAAAAAACGTTACATGCTATGCACCTGAAGGGTAACTTTAGAAGATCAATCTTATCCTATGCAAAAACTGAAAAATAGTGCAGTTTTCTATAAAAAAAAAAAAAGCGATCAGCTATGCGCGCGTTTCCTGGAATATCTCGGAAGTAAGTTATTGACCTATTTCATGTTGCATTACCGTTAATAATGAATGGATTGAGAGGATTTTCACAGCAAAATTAAAACAATGTTTTAATTTTGCTGTGAAAATCTTCTCAATGTTTTAATTTTGAGTAGTGACATTTTTGAAGTATCAGTAAGGGGTGATTCCTTGATTAGCGATGAATTTGTTTACAGATGTGGTCTAAGGAACAGAACTCTGTGGGTAAGTGAGGAGAGGCTTTACTCAAGAATCAAGTGGGCAAATGGTTTACTTCACTACAATAATCATAATCTCTATTTCAGCATGATACAAAGTTTGTACAGAGATGGGTGACATTTAGGTGTGCATACAGAAAGTCCATTGTTATGCAGAGCATTTCAGGCTAAATAGGCAACAACGACAGTAGACCGTTATATTAAATGGACTTATTTGCCACGTTTTGGTTATTGCACTACTGAAAAATTGCGGCACAATTTTATACAACACTTTGTAAAATTAACTTTACATGGTTCCATTTGAGGGCATGGAAAAAATTTCCCCAGCTCAAGCTGCCACCTTGTTGTGGGTCAGTGGGAGAGACCTCCTGCCATCCCCTGTCACCCCCGACACACCCATCCCAGCCTTCGTGAATACCATTCAGTTCCATTCTGTATTAGAAGCTAGCTGTGTTGGTGAATTATGTTTTCATCTTTTAATTACCGTACCTTGTATCTGCCAGGCAATCATGGCACCCAATAGGCATACCAGTGTTGCTGAAGAAAATAGAGGTATTAGACAAGAGATAGCCTTTGGCTGTAATGAAGCGTCACTGTACAATTAAAAAGAATGAGGTACACCTACCATCCGACTTACGACCGAGTTCTGTTCCGAGAAACCGGTTGTAAGTCAAAATGGTCGTAAGTTGAACTTTACTACTGAATATCAACAAAACATTTTTGTAATGACTTTATTTTATTGTTTTATTTTAGTATTTCATGTTTTACTTTACTTTTTCTGTTGTTAGTACTGTATTTTATACTGTAATGTTTAGGATAAACACTGTGTACAACACAAATAGTTGTTTATTTCCCAGAAATTTGGCATAAAAAAACATGGTCATAAGTCGAGTAGGTCGTAAGTCGGATGGTAGGTGTATATATGTATATGAGTTTGTGTGATGAATAACTGACTGACTTGACTGATTTACTGACTGACCAGACTGATTTTCTGAATGACTGACTTGACTAATTTAAAATTAGACTTTTTCACTGAAGACCTGAAATGGTGTCTAGAGCAGCTGATACCTTACCATCAGTTGTATAATGTACTGCGGGGTAAAACAGAACAGAAATCCATTACAGAATTTATGCACACTCCAGTACAAACATCAACTTCAGTACCAGAACTTCTACCAACCACCTCAGCCCAGTAGAGCCACAGCATAACTCTCCACTCTCTCTTCATGCCTAGCCAGCCCCATCATTATATGATTAGTTTTGCTGATGATACAATGATTCACACCACCGGATTCTCCAACACCCAAAACATCCTTAACCATGTACTAGCCTCGTGTCAGGACCTGGGTTTGATAATCTCTACTGATAAAACAAAGATACTCAATAGGCGTCCTCCTCGACAGAGAGGCACAGTTCGCCAGATCCGGTTGCATGATGGGTCTCTCCTAGAATATGTAACTAGATACAGGCATCTAAGCTTTTAGGTCCCACTACTTGTACCTGTTGTGATGAGACTTAGTCGCCAATACAAAGAAAGGCTGAGAGCACTTAGAGTTGTGGCAGAGTTTCACCCCAGGTATGGTGCTAATGCCAAAATTGTGAAAATGATGCATCTTGCTTATATTAGATCACTGGTTGATTATCCTGCATCACTACTTGCTCTTGTGTCAAACTGGAAGCTTGGAGGGCTGGAAAAACTGCAGAATGAAGCAATGATCATTTTAGGATGTCCTCATACTGCCAAAATTTTAAAATATGCAGAAAGAACTTGATATTCCAAGCATCAGAGATCATGTTACTGAAACAAATATCCTAACTGGGGTTAATATGCTCAGGTAAGCCCATTCAAACCCTTGCACAGAAGCCCTACAAACCTTCCTCGGCACTGGTGAACACCCGTCCAGATGGATTGAAAAAACTGAAACCAACCTCCGCATGAATCAGATACATGATCAATGTCAACCAAGGCAACAGCAGCACTTCTCTGCTCCATGGAATATTACCCCATTCCGAACTACCATCCTTCCATTCCCCCCAAAATACTTCTTAAATCACAACCAAAGCTTTGCCTTGAAGCCAAACATGAGGCCTTAAGCTGTATCGATAACTTAGTCACACAGCACACTCTTTCACAAACTATTTACTTTGATGGTTCTGTTCACCAATCCACTGGTGCAGCTGGTAGTGCTGCTGTTGTCATACAGAGTGATGACTCTCTTAAAGAAACTGGAGCACGCATCAATAACTGGCCCTCTACCCTTCAGACAGACCTGTTTGCCATACTCCTTGCACTTAAATGCATTCATGTATCTAAGGTTGACACTTTAACTGTAACTGATTCTCTGTCATCCATAAATGCTCTCAACTCGTTAAGTATCAATTGTGGCATGCTTATGTCAGAAGCCAGACACAGGTATGTGGAGTCAGAGTGCACAATGCTGTTGATTCCATCTCAATTGGTCTTCAGATGCATGATAGAACTGATAAATTGGCCAAGCTGTATGCTTTCAAAGAGGGGGTAGATTACAATCTTGGCTTGTCAGTTAAGAGTTTGAGAATAATATGCAAAGAACTTCAACTGAATTTTATTGACTTAAGACTCAGGGAGATTGACACCAGTCAGTCCATCTATCATCATTCTATCATGCAGGAGGAGCCACATGTCTATGGTGCATCCAACAAAATAAGCAGACTCTTGGATGTCACTACTGCCCGGCTCCGGCTGGATTACAAGTACAGTATCTTTGGCAGGTTAAATCACCACCACCAGATGTAAACCAAACGAAATGCAAACTTTGCTAGATGGACTATTGTCACACCCTGTGTCATTATGTACTGGAGTGTGATAAAATTAATGAATTCAGAGACAACTCACTCAGAAATGTTCAAGATATATCAAGTATTTTATCCAGTGGTATATTACAGACCATTCTGGAAAAATACCCTAACTTTGCTCCCTGTAAATAAAGCATTACCACATGTGTGTGTGTGTGTGTGTGTGTGTGTGTGTGTGTGTGTGTGTGTGTGTGTGTGTGTGTGTGTGTGTGTGTTTGTGTGTGTACTCACTTAATTGCTCACCTAATTGTGGTTGCAGGGGTCGAGACTCAGCTCCTAGCCCCTCCTCTTCATTGATTGCTACTAGGTCTTCTCTCTCTCTCTCTCTCTCTCTCTGCTTCCTGAGCTTTGTCATACCTCGTCTTAAAGCTATGTATGGTTCCTGCCTCCACTACATCACTTGCTAGGCTATTCCACTTCCTGATGACTCTATGAAGAAATACTTCCTAACATCCCTGTGACTCGCCTGAGTCTTCAGCTTCCAATTGTGACCCCTTGTTTCTGTGTCCCCTCTCTGGAACATCCTGTCTCTGTCCACCTTATCTATTCAACGCAGTATCTTGTATGTTGTTATCATGTCTCCCCTGACCCTTCTGTCCTCCAGTGTCATCAGTGCAATTTCCCTCAACCTTTCATCGTAGCACACAGGATTTGCCTTCCATGAATCCATGCTGGTTGTTGTTTATAATCTTGTTCAGTTCCAGGTACTCCACCACTCTCCTCCTGATAATCTTCTCCATGACTCTGCATATTATACACATCAGTGACTGGTCTGTAGTTTAGTGCCTTGTTTCTGTCTCCTGTCTTAAAAATGTGGACTACATTTGCCGTCTTCCATACCTCAGGTAGTTGCCCAGTGTGTGTACTCACCTAATTGTGGTTGCAGGGGTCGAAACTCAGCTCCTGGCCCTGCCTTTTCACTGATCGATACTAGGTCCTCTCTCTCTCTCTCTCTGCTCCTTGAGCTTTGTCATACCTCGTCTTAAAGCTATGTATTGTTCCTGCCTCCACTACATCACTTGCTAGACTATTCCACTTCCTGACAACTCTATGACTGAAGAAATACTTCCTAACATCCCACTGACTCGTCTGAGTCTTCAGCCTCCAATTGTGACCCCTTGATTCTGTGTCCCCTCTCTGGAACATCCTGTCTCTATCCACCTTATCTATTCCATGTAGTATTCTGTATGCCATTATCATGTCTCCCCTGACCCTCATGTCCTCCAGTGTCGTTAGGCCGATTTCCCTCAATCTTTCTTCACAGGACACTCCCTGAGCTCTAGAACTAGCCTTGTTGCAAACCTTGGCCTTTTCTCTAATTTCTTGACGTGCTTGACCAGGTGTGGGTTCCAAACTGGTGCTGCATACTCCAGTAAAGGCCTGGCATACAAAGTGTACAGTGACTTGAACGATTCCTTACTAACATGTCGGAACGCTATTCTCAGGTTTGCCAGGCGCCCATATGCTGCAGCAGTTATCTGGTTGATGTGTGCTTCCAGAGAGGTGCTTGGTGTTATGCTCCTCCCAAGATCTTTCTCCTTGAGTGAGGTTTGCAGTCTTTGTCCACCTAGCCTATACTCTGTCTGCAGCCTTCTTTGCCCTTCCCCAATCTCCATGACTTTGCATTTGACAGGGTTGAATTCGAGAAACCAATTGCTGGACAATGTGTCCAGCCTGTCCAGGTCTCTGTAGTCCTGCTGGATCCTCATCTGATTTAATTCTTCTAATTAACTTCACATCATTTGCAAACAGGGACACTTCAGAGTCTATCCCTTCCACCATGTCATTCACATATACCAAAAATAGCACTGGTCCTCGGACTGACCCCTGTGGGACCCCACTCGTCATAGGTGCACACTGTGATACCTCATCCCGTACCATGAATCAGTGTTGCCTCCTTGTCAGGTATTCTCTGATTCACTGCAGTGCCCTTCCTGTTATACATGCCTGATCCTCCAGCTTCTGCTCTAATCTCTTGTGAGGAACTGTGTCGAAGGCCTTCCTGCACTCCAGGAAAATGCAATCAACCCACCTTTCTCTCTCGTGTCTTACTTCTGTTACTTTGTCATAAAACTCCAGAAGGTTTGTGACACAGGATTTGCCTTCCATGAATCCGTGCTGGTTGTCATTTATAATCTTGTTCAGTTCCAGGTGCTCCACCACTCTCCTCCTGATAATCTTCTCCATGACTCTGCATACTATACATGTCAGTGACTGGTCTGTAGTTTAGTGCCTCGTTTCTGTCTCCTTTCTTAAAAATGCGGACTACATTTGCCGTCTTCCATACCTCAGGTAGTTGCCGAGTTTCAAGGGATATGTTGAAGATTGTGCTTAGTGGCACATACAGCATCTTTGCTCCTTCTCTAAGGACTCACAAGGAAATGTTGTCTGGTCCCATCGCCTTTGAGGTATCAAGGTCACTTAGCAGCTTCTGCACATCCTCCTCAGTTGTGTTTATGCCATCCAACACTTGTTGGTATATTCCCTGTTGGTGTTTCACTCTGTGCTGTCTTCTCAGAGCCCTTCCTATCTCTACTGTAACTACTTCCTTGAATCTCATGTTGAGCTCCTCACATACCTCTTGATCATTTCTTTTGTGTGTGTGTGTGTGTGTGTGTGTGTGTGTGTGTGTGTGTGTGTGTGTGTGTGTGTGTGTGTGTGTGTGTGTGTGTGTGTGAGAGAGAGAGAGAGAGAGAGAGAGAGGGGGAGAGAGAGAGGGGGAGAGAGGGGAGAGAGGAGAGGGGAGAGGGGAGAGGGGAGGGGAGAGGGAGGGGAGGGGAGAGAGAGAGGGGAGAGAGAGGGGAGAGAGGGGAGAGAGAGGGGGGAGAGAGAGGGGAGAGAGAGAGGGGAGAGAGGAGAGGGGAGAGAGAGAGAGAGAGAGGGGAGAGAGAGAGAGAGAGAGAGAGGGGAGAGAGAGAGAGAGGGGAGAGAGAGAGAGGGGGAGAGAGAGGGGGAGGGGAGAGAGAGAGGGGGAGAGAGGGAGGGGGAGGGGAGGGAGGGGAGGGGAGGAGGGAGGGAGGAGGGAGGGAGAGGAGGGAGGAGGGAAGGAGGGAGAGAGGGAGAGAGAGAGGGAGAGAGAGGGAGAGGGAGGGAGGGAGGGAGGTAGGGAGGTAGGTAGGTAGGTAGGTAGGTAGGTAGGTAGGTAGGTAGGTAGGTAGGTAGGTAGGTAGGTAGGTAGGTAGGAGAGGAGAGGAGTCCACATGCACAACCTGGTTACGGGAAAGATGTAATTGGCCAGCTCTTTGCTCTGAGCTCGCCACCACCGATTGGAATGCTCTTCTCCGAGGGGATGTTGACAGCCAAGTGAAAGCCTTCACTGGACACATCCTTAATCTACAACAAGAACACATTCCTCACTGGCAATATGTGACAAAGCTTACAGATCAGCCTTGGTTTGGCTTTCGTTGTAGAGAGGCTGCTACTGTTAAGTACAAAGCATGGCGAAGGTATAAGAGACATTCTACCACCTATAACAGGAACTTGCACAGGCAAGCCTGTAGGCATATGGGTGACGTTCAAAAGTGGGCCATTGCTAAATGGGAGGTGGACACTAAAAGAAAGCTAGCATCAGGTAGGGTAGGCTCCAAAACCTGGTGGTCCCTGGTCAAAGACAGACAAGGTTATCTGCCTGATGAACTCATTCCACCTCTAAATCGACAGGATGGGACCACCTCTACTAGTAGTCAAGAGAAGGCGGACCTCTTTGCTGAACACTTTGCTACCAAAATGCAAGTTCCTGATCCAGCAAGGGACCCTCCTTGGCTAGTTGCAAGAACTGTCAAAACTGTCAGTGGTGACAATAAGGCAGGAGGAGGTGCATTTCCTTCTTAAATCGCTTGACCAAGAAAAGGCTGTGGGCCCAGACAAGTTGAACCCAAGATTGCTGAGAAGATGTGCAGACCAGCTAGCAGCACCTCTAACTCGCATCTTTCAGCACTGCCTAGTACAGTGTAAATGGCCCTCTCTATGGAAAGAGGCAAATGTAGTCCCTGTTCACAAAAAGAAGAGCAGAGCAGAAATCAGCAACTACAGACCAGTGTCACTCCTGTCAATCACTGGTAAGATCCTTGAGACAATAATCTCAAGACAAATGACAGAGTTTTTTGACTACCACTCACTACTTTGTGATCGTCAATATGACTTCAGGAAAGGTTACTCTGCTGCTGATCTGTTGTTAAACCTCTCCACTAAGTGGCACCAGTCACTGGATGAATCCAAAGTCAGCTGTGTGGTAGCACTGGATATTGCTGGCACTTTCGACCGGGTGTGGCACCAGGGCCTCTTAGCAAAACTTCAAGCACTGGGAATTGCAGGCTCTACGTTATGTCTCCTCAGTGATTACCTTCATGGTAGATCTCTAAGTGTTAGTTCTCAATGGAATGGAATCAGCAAGACATCCTATTGGGGCAAGTGTTCCACAAAGAAGCATACTGGGACCATTGTTATGGAATGTCTACTTCAACGACCTTCTTCATCTCATCCCAGAATCACATGCATATGCAGACGACTGTACACTGACATTCACTTATCCATGAGAAGAAATGCCAGCTGCTCTAAGCTACATCAATCACCAGCTGAGAGCTATATCAGCTTGGGGAAATAGATGGCAAGTAACATTTGCACCTGAGAAAACGCAAATGATGATCGTCTCTAGGTAACATGATGGCAATGCTGGTGCAGTAGTAAGGATGAATGGGAGGGTGTTGGCACCTGGAGAAGAAGTTGATATCCTTGGGGTGAAATTTGACTCCAAACTAACCATGAAGAACCATGTTGTAAATCTTGCAAACAAGGCAGCCAGGAAGCTTACAGCACTTCGCCATATCTCGCATCTGCTTGACAGTAGGGGTTGCAAGATTCTGTACGAGGCACAAGTACGCTCACATCTTGAGTATGCTCCACTTTCTTGGTTTGCCTGCCCCCCCCTCTCATCTGCGACTGCTTGACAGAGTAGAGAACAGAGCAAGACGTCTCATCTCTCACCTGGACCCATCCTGGATAGATCTGTCATTTCAGCAGAGCCTTCAACATAGGAGGGATGTGGGTGGCCTTATTGTTATGTATAAGGCCAATATTGTCAAAGTACCACACTTGGATCCACTTCGAGAACAGCGTGAAACAAGCTTTTATGCCACAAGATGGGCAGAAAGCAGCAACTTCACTCTGGCTGTACCCTTCTCCAGAACATCACTCCATCTGAGATCATATATACCCAGGATGACTCGAGTATGGAACACATTCGTACAGCATAATGATGTCAACGAGATAAAGTCAGTTGATCACATGAAAATGCTGGCCCACAGATGGCTCCAACTTCATCGTGTACCCTACTTCTATGTCTCATAACAATAAAAATGCTTTCAAATGAGCTGATGTAGGTAACAGCTCTTAGCTTGCCAATAAAGTTAGGAATCCTTAACCTGTAAATAGCTTGTCAATAAAGCTAGGGATCCTTAACCTTGTCAAACCCTGTGTAAAAAAAGAGAGAGAGAGACAAAGACAGAGACAGACAGACAGACAGACAGACAGACAGACAGACAGACACACAGACACACACACACACAGACACACACACACACACACACACACACACACACACACACACACACACACACAGACTCTGAGGTGTCCCTGTTTGCAGATGACGTGAAGTTGATGAGAAGAATACACTCGATCGAAGACCAGGCAGAACTACAAAGGGATCTGGACAGGCTGCAGACCTGGTCCAGCAATTGGCTCCTGGAGTTCAATCCCACCAAGTGCAAAGTCATGAAGATTGGGGAAGGGCAAAGAAGGCCGCAGACGGAGTACAGTCTAGGGGGTCAGAGACTACAAACCTCACTCAAGGAAAAAGATCTTGGGGTGAGTATAACACCAGGCACATCTCCTGAAGCGCACATCAACCAAATAACTGCTGCAGCATATGGGCGCCTAGCAAACCTCAGAACAGCATTTCGACATCTTAATAAGGAATCGTTCAGGACCCTGTACACCGTATACGTTAGGCCCATATTGGAGTATGCGGCACCAGTTTGGAACCCACACCTAGCCAAGCACGTAAAGAAACTAGAGAAAGTGCAAAGGTTTGCAACAAGACTAGTCCCAGAGCTAAGAGGTATGTCCTACGAGGAGAGGTTAAGGGAAATCAACCTGACGACACTGGAGTACAGGAGAGATAGGGGGGACATGGTAACGACATACAAAATACTGAGGGGAATTGACAAGGTGGACAAAGACAGGATGTTCCAGAGATTGGACACAGTAACAAGGGGACACAGTTGGAAGCTGAAGACACAGATGAATCACAGGGATGTTAGGAAGTATTTCTTCAGCCACAGAGTAGTCAGTAAGTGGAATAGTTTGGGAAGCGATGTAGTGGAGGCAGGATCCATACATAGCTTTAAGCAGAGGTATGATAAAGCTCACGGCTCGGGGAGAGTGACCTAGTAGCGATCAGTGAAGAGGCGGGGCCAGGAGCTCGGACTCGACCCCCGCAACCTCAACTAGGTGAGTACACACACACACACACACACACACACACACACACACACACACACACACACACACAAACACACACACACACACACACACATACACACACACTCAACAATTAATACTTGTACCAATAACTCATTATAGTTGTGACCGGTTGTGGAAGTGTGAATTGCTCTTTATTCTATAATATGTTCGTGATTGTAGCCATGTATAAACATAAGTAAATAAATTTACTTACTTACATGATTCATTACCTTTGTAACTTGTGAGTTCATTACCTTTGTACCTTGTTCAGCTATCAAAACTTTAGGGCTCAGTCCCTGGACCCATTATGTACCTCTGTAATCTTTTGACTACTGCCCACAGGATGGGTATGGGGTGCATAATAAACATATTAAACTACCTCTCTTCACGATCATCCACAAACACCAGCACCCACAATTTAAGGTAAGGTATACTATTATTTCTGTTGCATTTGTAGTCTTATGCATTAAAAAAACATAATACATCACAACAATGAACTATCATTACATATTCACTTTTATTTTTGTAAGATCTGGAGGTCTAAAAAAAAAAAAGTTGTTTAGCTTTTTTGAGGCACCCAGGAACGTAACCCTATTTTTCGCATAATTTCTACAGTTGTCTAACACAGATTTACCTAACACAGTATTTTCAGGAACATAACTACTGTGTAATGTAACGTTTTACTGTACGTATTTGATTACTGATATATACATAACATAGATTTACCTAACATGGTGTTTTCAAGAACGTAACTATCATGTAATATAACATTTTAATGCATTTGATTGCTGATATGTACAGTCTCAAAGGGGTCATAAACAATAAATCTAGGAATGACTAGGAACACAAGAGAACTGCTTAGCATACCAACACATTTATCAAATTTAACTGTTGTAAGGATTACAGGTTGTATTATGATTACAGGTAATGAGAATAAGAATGTACAGCCTTTAATATGTTTGTGGAAGATATGTAGAGCATTCAAAAAATAAAATTTAAAGTATTGTTATGGTGAGAAGAACTCATCAAGAGAAGACAGAAGAGTAAAGGTACATAAGAATGCAGTATCACAAAGGCAAACAAAATAAAGGAATATGTCTAAGTAGATGCCACTGAGAACTATATACAGTACTGTATATACAGTGGAACCTCAGTTTTTGTTTGCCCTGGTTTTCAACGACTTTTTTTGTCACAATTTTGTCCCTGTTTTCGTTCATAACCTTGGTTTTCATCCGCCATACCGAACATGTCTGCCTGCCCAT
This sequence comes from Cherax quadricarinatus, assembly GCF_038502225.1. Classification (NCBI taxonomy): domain Eukaryota; kingdom Metazoa; phylum Arthropoda; class Malacostraca; order Decapoda; family Parastacidae; genus Cherax; species Cherax quadricarinatus. The sequence continues at coordinate 21,383,609 of NC_091315.1, forward strand.
GCCTACACAAAGCATCCCACACACGCATTTTGAGTCAGTCTGGCTTTTTCTTGTCGAGTGAACATTATCCTGCATTTTCATACAAAACATTTCATAATAATCTACTATTTTTTGTGCTTGTTTATTGAGTGCGACTGCTAAATACCATGGGGCCAAAGAAAGTTCCGAGTGTGCCCTTTGATAAAGAAGGTGAGAAATTGTGGCCAAAATGTGTCCAGGAGAGGGATTTTAAAGGATTTGAGGCTGACCCTGACAACCAACCTTATGCCTGTTGTAGTATCTATTGTGGCTTTGGGGAAGTCCATGGGGTTGGATGTGAGTGGCTAGGATGTGGAAGAGTTGGACGACAACAGGAAAAAGCTAACCAGTGAAGAGCTGCAACACCTTCAACTGGAACAGCAACAGATTGCAGCCGAGGAAATTGCTTCAGAGGAGGAGGAAGAGAGAGAGGAGAATGAGTCTTCTTCAGTGATTAAGGACATGTGTGCAAAGTGGAGTGAGTTGCAAAGTTTTGTGGAGGAATATCACCCTAACAAAGCTGTTGCAAGCCATGTCTGCAACATGTTCAATGACAATGTCTTGTCCCATTTTAAGCAAATCTTAAAGAGACGCCAGAAACAGACCTCTTTGGACAGATTTTTTGTGCGACAGAGGTCCTGTGACTCTCAAGATGGTCCTAATGCCATTAGAAGACAAAGAAGGGAAGTAACCCCGGATAGGGACTTGATACCTGAAGTCCTTATGGAAAGGGACTTCCCTTCCAAACAATAACCTCTCCCCCCTCTCCCCTCCTAGTCGTCTTCCATATGCCAGCAAGAGTTTTCAGTAAAGGTAAAATTTATGTTAAATGTTCATTTATCCATTTCATTAGTTCTTTATATTTATTTCTCATTGTTTTCTGTATGTAAAACTATAGTTATTCTCTAAAAAATATTTTTTTTTGTTAATATTTTTGGGTGTCTGGAACAGATTAATTAGATTTACATTATTTCTTATGGGAAATATTGCTTCAGTTTTCATCAGACTTTCTGAAGCAAATTAAAGTTGAAAACTGAGGTTCCACTGTATGTAAAAATGTGAAAATCCAAAAAAATATTTGTAAACATTGTATTACTAGGGCTAAATGACTACCTGAACAAAGTGAAAATACAGTACTAATTAAACTTACGAGGAGGTGAAGCTGTCCTTGCATACGTAGCTGAGTATGTTAGTGCAGCATTGCTTATAGAATAGCTGCCTTCCTCCTTGGCTTCCACCCCATCAAGACTCATACTAGCAATGCTAGCTGCAGGACGTCTCCGTGCACATAAAGTCTGGCAGTGAGTAGCATCAGTTCCTGCACTGGTAACAGGAACATCACTACTATTCATTTGGCCTTCTTTCTTGCACTGCAGAGCTGTGCCTAGTAGGAAAATTTAAAAGGATGAAAGCACTGTTTATTAAATCAAGAGATTTTAATACTATTAAAATATTTGTCAGTATTATTTCTAAACTTGGATAAATATTCAGTATGACTGGATTATCTGTAAAAAACAATATCTTCAGGAAACATAACTTTAAAGAGAAACTGTAAACAAAATAGGTATTTATATCCATGTATGTAAGGTCAGCCAAAAATATAATAGAAATCAAATTAAAACCTATATACATGTACATGTTTTAAACAAAAACATTAATCACATGAATTTATACAACCGAATTTTCCATGGGATATTCCAGTAAAATCTTGATATTGCCCTACAGATCGTAGCCCACGAGGCAAACCTCAAAATTTAGAATTAGATTGTTAAACTAAGAGTTTTCAGTTACTTATGTCTGATCTGTTTAAAATGTGATGAAGAAGCCCAAATCTTACCCTATGGCATAGTATACAGTATAGGTAAGTATATATTTTTGGTAAAGTTAATTTCTCAATGTAAATAAATATCACTATCTTTCGTTGACTTCATCTTCTCTTGTCTTCCTAGGTCAAGTATAAATTGTTACACCTCTTGCAAAATTGTTTCAAGTGTACAACTCTCTTTACAATAATTTAACTTGAATTATTTTTGTATTAGTTACCTACTGTCAAAGGCACTTGTCAAAAGACATTTTGCCAGTTATGTATGTGGGGTGTGTTAGTTACTGGTTGGCAAAGGCACTTGTTGATAGACTGTGGTGTATGTGAGGGGGGCTGTGGTGTGGGGGTGTGGTGTGTGTGTCTGGGGGTGTGGTGTGTGTGTGTGTGGGGGGGGTGAGGTGTAGTGTGTGTGTGTGTGTGTGTGTGTGTGTGTGGGGGGGAAGTGTGTGGACTGACCCCTGTGGGACCCCGCTCGTCACAGGTGCCCACTGTGACACCTCATCACATACTATGACTTGTTGTTGCCTCCCTGTTAGGTATTCTCTGATCCACTGCAGTACCCTTCCTGTTATACATGCCTGATCCTCTAGCTTCTGCACTAATCTCTTGTGACGAACTGTGTCGAAGGCCTTCTTGCAGTCCAAGAAAATGCAATCAACCCACCCCTCTTTCTCGTGTCCTACTTCTGTTACTTTGTTATAAAACTCCAGAAGGTTTGTGACACAGTATTTGCCTTCCATGAATCCGTGCTGGTTGTCATTTATAATCTTGTTCCGTTCCAGGTGCTCCACCACTCTCCTCCTGATTATCTTCTCCATGACTCTGCATACTATACATGTCAGTGACACTGGTCTATAGTTTAGTGCCTCGTTTCTGTCTTTCTTAAAAATTGGGACTACATTTCCCGTCTTCTATACCTCAGGTAGTTGCCCAGTTTCAAGGGATGTGTTGAAAATTGTGGTTAGTGGCACACACAGCATCTCTGCTCCCTCTCTAAGGACCCACGGAGAGATGTTGTCCGGTCCCACCGTCTTTGAGGTATCAAGGCTACTTAGCAGCTTCTTCACCTGCTCCTCAGTTGTGTGTATTTCATCTAACACTTGTTGGTATAACCCTTGTTGGTGTCCCCCCTCTGTTCTGTCTTCCCAGAGTCCTTCCTGTCTCTACTGTAAATACTTCCTTAAATCTTGTGTTGAACTCCTCACATACCTCTTGATCATTTCTTGTGAGCTCCCCACCTTCTTTCCTCAATCTAATTACCTGGTCTTTGACTGTTGTCTTCTTCCTAACGTGGATATACAGCAGTTTCGGGTCAGACTTGACTTTCGATGCTATGCTGTTTTCGTACTGTCGCTGGGCCTCCCTCCATATCTGTGCATACTCATTTCTGGCTCTTCAACTAATCTCTTTATTTTCCTGGGTCCTTTGCCTTCTGTACTTTTTTCCATTCTCTAGTACACTTAGTTTTTGCCTCCCTACACCTTAACCCATTTAGCTCTGACAGGATTTCAGGTTCCCAGCTTTTTTCTATAACCATAGCAATGTACTGGTAACAGTTGGAGGCCATAGGAAACTGGAGGGACCTTCACTACCTTCTAAAAACGTACTTGATTGTGAATCTGGTAACTTTGGTAGCTCTCTGCCTCGCACAACTTATCAACAAATTAGGACAAATCAATATGCCTTTCATAATTCAGGGCTAAAAGGGTTAAGGTAAACCAAGGGCTCATTCTGGTCTTCCCACTGTTTCTGTTTCCCTTGGAAACAAGCCTCTCCTCTGCCTCCTTGCATTTTGTTGTCACATAGTCCATCATTTCTTTTACTGGGTTTCCTGTCAGTTCTCTCTCCCGCTGAACATCTTGCAGGAAGTTCCTCATGCCTGTGTAGTCTCCCCTTTTGAAGTTTGGTTTTCCCGTCCTATTCCTGCTACTCTCTCCACTTGTAGCTCAACTATGTAATCAAAGCACAGAACCACATGATCACTAGTTCCAAGGGGCTTTTCATACATGATATCCTCGATGTCTGAACTACTCAAAGTGAATACAAGGTCCAGACTTGGACCTGCCTCGCATGGGCCAGTAGGCTTTCTGCAGTGTTCCTTCGTTCTTATGTTCTTATGTCTTGCTGGATCATCCTCACCTCTCTCTCTGGTAGTGTCTCTAACATGTTGATGCATGAGGCTTTCCAGTACCACATCCATCATCTTGGCTCTCCAAGTTTTGGGACCCCCATGGGGCAGGAAAATCTCCTGATTGAAATCACCCATAACTAGTAACTTTGCTTCCCCCATGTGAGCTCTTCTGGCCACCTCGGCTAGTGTGTCAACCATTGCTCTGTTACTCTTGTCGTATTCTTTTCTTGGCCTCCTGCAGTTCTGTGGCGGGTTGTACATTACTGCAATTACCACCTTGTGGCTCTCAGACTGGATTGTTCCTATTAAATAGTTCCTTTTGCACATTCCACCCATTCCTTCCATTTCCTCAAATCCCCACCCATTTCTAATGAGCAGTGCAACTCCTTCCCCCCTCTCCTCCCTCTATCTTTCCTGAGGATTTGATATCCAGGTGGAAAGACTGCATCTGCTATCATCCTGGTGAGATTTATTTCTGGGAGTGCTATTATGTCTGGGGATGTTTCCTTGATTCTTTCATGCCACTCCTCACAATTATTTGTTATTCTGTCTGCATTTGTATACCGAACCTTCAATTCCTTTTCTAAAACTGTCGTCTGGGGGGTACACTGGGGTTGGGGAAGTGGGAGACCTGCTAATGAACTATGGGTGGTTGCTGTGAGGGTGGAGTTGGTAATGAGGTGGGTGGGGGCATTGTATATGGCATGTGTTTTGGGTTAGAATGTTTGTTGCATTGGGGTTGTCCTGGTTGGGGGGGGGGGGCTTCTGTAGGTGGTTGTGAGGGAGGCTGTATTTGATCTTCCTCCTGAGTATGGGTTCTCCTGTCCATCTCCATCTTTATCTCTCTTTCTTCCTTGTCTTTGTACCATCTCTTTCAGTTTCTGCCTTTCTTATCATGCTGTCGCAGTCGAGATACACCTGGTATGCCGGCATGTACCTTAGTCTTGCTTTCTCCTGCAGGATCCTGTTTTGAGTCGATTCTGCCTTAAAAGTCACTTTGGCTGGCCGGTTTCTTCTACTTGCAAACATCCCTATTCAGCAAAAATTTGCCAGCTGGGTCATGTCATCTTCCAGCTGGCAAATATTTGGAGAATAGGGGAGATTTGCAAGAAGAAGAACCCAGCCAAAGTGAATGTGAGTGTGTGTGTGTACTCACCTAATTGTACTCACCTAATTGTGGTTGCAGGGGTCGAGACTCAGCTCCTGTCCCCGCCTCTTCACTGATTGCTACTGGGTCCTCTCTCTCTCTCTGCTTCCTGAGCTTTGTCATACCTCTTCTTAAAACTATGTATGGTTCCTGCCTCCACTACTTCACTTGCTAGGCTATTCCACTTGCTGACAACTCTATGACTGAAGAAATACTTCCTAACGTCCCTGTGACTCGTCTGAGTCTTCAGCTTCCAGTTGTGACCCCTTGTCCCTGTGTCCCCTCTCTGGAACATCCTATCTCTGTCCACCTTGTCTATTCCCCGCAGTATCTTGTATGTCGTTACCATGTCTCCCCTGACCCTTCTGTCCTCCAGTGTCGTCAGTCCGATTTCCCTTAACCTTTCCTCGTACGACATTCCCTTGAGCTCTGGGACTAGCCTTGTTGCAAACCTTTGTACTTTCTCTAACATCTTGACGTGCTTGACCAGGTGTGGGTTCCAGACTGGTGCTGCATACTCCAGTATGGGCCTAACATACACAGTGTACAGTGTCTTGAACGATTCCTTATTAAGGTATCGGAACGCTATTCTCAGGTTTCCCAGGCGCCCGTATGCTGCAGCAGTTATTTGGTTGATGTGTGCCTCCAGTGATGTGCTCGGTGTTATGGTCACGCCAAGGTCTTTCTCCCTGAGTGAGGTCTGTAGTCTTTGTCCACCTAGCCTATACTCTGTCTGCAGTCTTCTTTGCCCCTCCCCAATCTTCATGACTTTGCATTTGGCTGGATTGAATTCGAGAAGCCAGTTACTGGGCCACATGTCCAGCCTGTCCAGGTCTCTTTGTAGTCCTGCCTCATCTTCGTCCGATTTAATTCTTCTCATCAACTTCACGTCATCTGCGAACAGGGACACTTCAGAGTCTATTCCTTCCATCATGTCGTTCACATATATCAAAAATAGCACTGGTCCTAGAACTGACCCCTGTGGAACCCTGTTCGTAACAGGCGCCCACTGTGATACCTCTTCACGTACCATGACTCGTTGCTGCCTCCCTGTCAGGTATTCCCTTATCCATTGCAGTGCCCTCCCTTTTACATGCGCCTGATCCTCCAGCTTCTGCACTAATCTCTTGTGGGGAACTGTGTCAAAGGCCTTCCTGCAGTCTAGGAAAACGCAATCTACCCACCCCTCTCTCTCGTGTCTTACTTCTGTTACCTTGTCATAAAACTCCAGGAGGTTTGTGATACAAGATTTGCCTTCCATGAACCCATGCTGGTTTTCATTTATAATCTTGTTCCTTTCCAGGTGTTCGACCACTCTCCTCCTGATAATCTTCTCCATGACTTTGCACACAATACATGTCAGAGAGACAGGTCTGTAGTTTAGTGCCTCGTTTCTGTTTCCTTTCTTAAATATGGGGACTACATTAGCTGTCTTCCATTTCTCAGGTAGTTGCCCAGTTTCAAGGGATGTGTTGAAGATTGTGGTTAGAGGCACGCACAGCATCTCTGCTCCTTCTCTAAGGACCCATGGGGAGATGTTGTCCGGTCCCATCGCCTTTGAGGTGTCAAGGTCACTTAAGAGCTTCTTCACCTCATCAGTTGTTCGTATGTCATCCAACACTTGTTGGTATATTCCCTCTTTATGTTCCCTTCTGTGCTGTCTTCCCACAGCCCTTCCTGTCTCTACTGTAAAAACTTCCTTAAATCTCCTGTTCAGCTCCTCACATACCTCCTGATCGTTTCTTGTGAGTTCTCCACCTTCTCTCCTTAATCTGATCACCTGGTCTTTGACTGTTGTCTTCCTCCTGATGTGGCTATACAACAGTTTCGGGTCAGTCTTGATTCTCGATGCTATGTCGTTTTCATACTGTCGCTGGGCCTCGCTCCTTACCTGTGCATACTCATTCCTGGCTCTGCGACTGGTCTCCCTATTTTCGTGTGTTCTCTGCCTTCTGTACTTTTTCCATTCTCTACTGCACTTTGTTTTTGCCTCCTTACACCGTCGGGTAAACCAGGGGCTCGTTCTGGTCTTCCCGTTGTTACTGTTGCCCTTGGGAATAAACCTTTCCACTGCCTCCTTGTATTTTGTTGTTACATATTCCATCATTTCATTTACTGGCTTTCCTGCCAGTTCTCTGTCCCACTGGACCTCCTACAGGAAGTTCTTCAACCCTATGTAGTCCCCTCTTTTATAAGAACATAAGAACATAAGAACGAAGGAACACTGCAGAAGGCCTACTGGCCCATGCGAGGCAGGTCCAAGTCCCTACCGGCTTAAGCCAATGCACCCAACCTAGTCAGGTCAGGTCACATTGACTTAAGGGAGGAACACGGCAACCGACCTGTTAGCACAAGCTATCAGGTCTAACTCACACCCACCCACATCTACTCATGTATTTATCCAACCTATTTTTAAAGCTACACAACGTTCTGGCCTCTATAACGGTACTTGGGAGTTTGTTCCACTCATCCACAACTCTATTACCAAACCAGTACTTTCCTATATCCCTCCTGAATCTGAATTTTTCCAACTTAAAACCATTGCTGCGAGTCCTGTCTAGGCTAGATATTTTCAGCACACTATTTACATCCCCTTTATTTATTCCTGTCTTCCACTTATAAACCTCAATCATATCCCCCCTAATTCTACGTCTTTCTAGAGAGTGCAGTTTCAGGGCCCTTAGTCTATCCTCATAGGGAAGGTTTCTGATACATGGGATCATCTTTGTCATCCTCCTTTGTACATTTTCCAGAGAATTTATATCCATTCTGTAATACGGTGACCAAAACTGTGCAGCATAATCTAAATGAGGCCTAACCAAGGATGTATAGAGTTGAAGAACAACCTGAGGACTCCTATTATTTATGCTTCTTGATATGAAGCCAAGGATTCTATTAGCTTTATTGCGAACACTTATGCACTGTTGTCTTGGTTTCAGATTACTGCTAACCAGAACTCCTAAATCTTTTTCGCAATCCGTAATATTAAGATCTACATTATTTAGTTTATATGTGGCATGGTTATTGTCCTGTCCAACATTTAGAACTTTGCATTTGTCTATATTAAACTGCATCTGCCACTTCTCCGACCACTGCATCAGTCTATTCAAATCTTCCTGGAGTGCTCGAATGTCCTCGTCAGAATGAATTCGACGGCCTATTTTGGTGTCATCGGCAAACTTGCCGATGTCGCTCTTTATGCCCTCATCTATGTCGTTTATGTAGATTGTGAACAGCAGGGGGCCCAACACTGACCCCTGTGGAACACCGCTCGTGACGCTTCCCCACTCTGATTTCTCCCCATTTATGCAAACTCTCTGCTGCCTCTTTGTCAACCATGCCTCTATCCAGGAAAAAATTTCTCCTCCTATTCCATGTGCTTTAATTTTCCTCAATAGTCTCTGATGTGGGACCCTGTCAAAAGCCTTACTGAAGTCCATATACACAATATCATATTCGTTACCATGATCTACCTCCTCAAATACCTTAGTGAAAAAAGTTAATAAATTCGTAAGGCAGGAACGTCCCTTTGTAAAACCATGCTGAGATTCGTTGATTAATTTATGCTTTTCAAGGTGGCTACGAACTGCCTCGGCAATTATTGATTCCATAAATTTTCCCACTATGGAGGTTAGGCTTATTGGTCTATAGTTCGAAGCTAAGGACCTGTCACCTGTTTTGAAAATAGGTATCACATTTGCCATTTTCCACTTATCTGGCACCATGCCAGTTTGTAGTGATATGTTGAAAAGATTAGCCAAAGGTGTGCTAAGCTCCTCTTTACATTCCTTTAGAACCCTTGCATACAGTTCATCAGGGCCTGGGGATTTGTTAGGTTTTAATTTATCTATTTGCCTAAGGACCATGTCACTTGTGACCCTAATAGTGCACAGTTTATTATCGTCCTGTTCTACATAATTTATCATTACTGGAATATCACTGGTATCCTCCTGTGTAAAAACTGAGAGGAAGTATGTGTTAAAAATTCTACACATTTCCTTATCACTGTCAGTGAGCTGACCCGAGGAACTTTTGAGTGGGCCTATCTTGTCCCTGATCTTACTTCTGTATACCTGAAAGAATCCTTTTGGGTTAGTCTTCGATTCTCTTGCAACTTTAACCTCATAATCTCTTTTTGCTTTTCTAATTCCCTTTTTTATTTCTCTCTTTAACTGAATATATCGATTTCTTAATTGCCCCTCTCCTCTTTTGATTTGCCTATATATGCCTCTCTTTTGACCAATCAGATATTTTAATCTATTGTTCATCCATTTAGGATCATTTTTGTTTGATCTGATTTCCCTATTTGGAACATAATTTGACTGAGCAGCTAGAACTATGCCCTGGAAAGCATCATATCGGCAACCATCACCACCTACCTGACCCCTAGTCAGGTCATTCCAGTTCAGCCCACCTAAGTAATTTTTCAGTCCTATGAAATCAGCCAAGCGAAAGTCAGGGACGGAGACTTGATTGCCATTATTAGGGGAATTCCATGATATGTTAAAACTGAGTGATTTGTGATCACTCTCCCCAAGCTCATCATTAACCTCAAGATTATTAATTAGTGTTTCCCTACTGGCAAGAACCAAGTCAAGGAGGTTATTTCCCCTAGTTGGCTCTGTCACAAAGTGTTTTAAAAAACAATCCTGGATCGTATCAAGAAAGTCACCCGACTCTAAATTTCCTGTCAAATTGCTCCAGTCAATCTGTCTATAGTTGAAATCTCCCATTAGCACAACATTTTCGTATGTAGATGCCTTACGAATTTCGTCCCATAGAAGTTTACTGCACTCCCTATCAAGATTTGGGGCCCTGTAAATCACACCCAAAATTAGTTTTTCTCGGCCCTCGAGAAGCTGTAACCAAACAGATTCAGTGGCTGACGCTTCTAATTTAATATCTTGTCTAACACAACAATTTAAATTGTCTCTGACATACATCGCTACTCCACCACCTTTCCTGTTGACCCTGTCAGTGTGGAATAATTTATAGCCTTGTATGTGACATTCAGATGGCATCTCTCTATCTTTCAGATTGAGCCAGGTCTCTGTTATAGCAATAATATCTATGTTTCCTGCACTTGCAATTAATCTTAGCTCATCTATCTTATTTCTAACACTCCTGCTATTAGTATAGTAAACCTTAAGGGAGCTAGTCCCTTGCTGCCCTCTGCTGTCCCCCTTTGTTTTCTGACCTGTTCTATTGTCTTTATTTATAACTTCATGCTGAATGCCTTTTATACATTTACTGTTTCCAACCCTAGTGTTGCAACCTGCTTGTTTCCCACACACACCCATACCTCTATCTTCCATCAGTTTAAAATCATAGGCATTTCACCAATGGCCTTCTCAATCGAGTCTGCAAGTGCTACCACCCCAGCCCCAGAGAGATGAACCCCATCCCTTGCATACATATCATGTTTGCCATAAAAGTTGTTCCAGTTGTCAATGAATGGGATTGCAAGTTCCTTGCAGTATCTGTCTAGCCAGCAATTTACACCAATTGCCCTAGACAACCATTCATTTCCTACTCCCCTTCTAGGCAAGATGCTACATATGATTGGGATCCCTCCCTTAGACTTAATGAAATCTATAGCTGACCTGTACTTATCTAGCAGCTCTTCTCTCCTACCCTTCCCAATATCATTTCCACCAGCACTGAGACAGATAATGGGCTTGTTCCCATTACCTGACATGATATTATCCAGCCTGTTGACAATGTCCCCAACACCAGCTCCAGGGAAGCACACTCTATCTCTCATCTTCTTATTCCTATTACAAAAAGCACGGTCAACATATCTTACCTGAGAGTCACCAACCACAAGAATGCGCTTACCTTCATTAGCAGGGGCAGTAGTACCCTTACCTTCACTGGCCACTGAAGTACATTCATCCTGGAGAACAGAGAAGCGATTTCCTACCTTCAGATCTTCACTCTTAACTTTCCTTACTCTGATGCGCCTCCCATTACTGTGAACAACTCGCCACTTGTAGCAGGTGCTGGGCTGCACCTCACTGCTGGTACCCGTTGCTACCTCCCCACCTACAGCCTCCTCACAGTGAGAGACAGACTGCACCTCACTGCTAGAAGCCTCATTCCCCACATCTCCAACCACCTCACACTCTCTCCCAGGCCCATTGAGGTGGACCTTCAGCCTCCTAATCTCCTCCTGGAGAAGCAAGACCTCCTCCTTCAACTCTCCAAACTCAGTTTTTAAAACACTGCAGAAGCAAGCCATGCTTTGTAACCGTCCACGCTAATCCCCAAAGCAGCTCAGGGTCTGTGACCTCACGTGACGACTGACCACTGAACACTGAACGACTGACCCATAACCTCCCCCATAGTCAGGCTTTTCCCATTCAACTCCTGTTATTCTCTCCACTTGCAGCTCTATGTATTCAAAGCACAGAACCACGTGGTCGCTAGCTCCTAGGGGACTCTCATACTTGATGTCTTCAATGTCTGAGCTGCCCAGGGTGAACACAAGGTCCAATCTTGCTGGTTCATCCTCCCCTCTCACTCTGGTAGTGTCCTTAACATGTTGGTGCATGAGGTTTTCCAGCACCACGTCCAACATCCTGGCTCTCCATGTTTCGGGACCCCCATGTGGCTCCAGGTTTTCCCAGTCAATCTCCCTGTGGTTGAAATCCCCCATAACCAGCAACTTTGCTCTGCTGGAATGAGCTCTTCTTGCCACCTCAGCAAGTGTGTCCACCATTGCTCTGTTGCTCTTTTCATATTCCTCTCTTGGCCTCCTGCAGTTCTGTGGTGGATTATACATCACTGCAATGATCACTTTGTGTTCCCCAGACTGAAGTGTACCTGCTATGTAGTCTCTTTCTCCCGTCTCATCTATGCCTTCCATTTTCTCGAATTTCCATCTGTTTTTTACGAGCAGAGCAACCCCACCTCCCCCCCTGCCCCTTCTATCTTTCCTCATGATCTGGTATCCTGGTGGGAAGATTGCATCTGTTATTGTCTCTGTGAGTTTTGTTTCTGTAACTGCTATGATGTCTGGGGACTTCTCATTGATTCTTTCTTGCCATTCCTCATGTTTATTCGTTAATCCATCTGCATTTGTGTACCAAACCTTCAACTTCTGTTCTAATACTGTAACTGTGGTGTGGGGGGTGGAAACAGAGGGATCGGTGTGTGATGGTTGGTTTGGATTGTTCAGTTTCCTTGGGGGTGTCGTGGCTGGAGTTCTTCTGCAGGTGTTTCTGGGGGGTGTGCTTGCCCTTCCATTTGATCCTGGGTTATTCTGCTCTCCTTTTTCATTTCCTCCCATTTCTCCTTTCGTTTTTGAACTCTCTCTTTTATCGTCTTCCTTTCGTCCTGTGTTCTGTCTCGATTGAGGTACACACTCCGGAACTCCTGCTTGCCTCTCAGCCGTGCTTTCTCCTGCAGGATCATGGTTCGGGTTGATTCTGCCTTGAAAATTACTTTGAAAGGCCGATTCCTTTTCTTTGTGAACCACCCAATTCTCCGAAAATTTGCCACCTGGGTCGTGTCCCCCTCGCCTATCACCTTCATGATATCTTCAATCGCTTTTTTCTCCTCCTGCTTTCTTTCATCATAAGTTTCCCCTTTAGCTTTGTCTAGCCCATAGACAAACATGGATCTCTCCCTTTCCACCTCCCACTGTGACTCCCATTGCATCCTCTGATGTGTTTTAGTTCCTTCCCGTGGAGTGTTCCTTCCTTCAGTCCCTTCCCTAGTTATGGCCCCTATGCTTCTTGGTTTGTCCTTCCTGCTCACCTGTTCCTGGCCCCCACAGGTATCTGGTAAGGTCCTTGCACATGTCCTAGTTCCTTCAATGTCTTCCAACCTCTCATTCTGTCCTAGTGTGCTCCCTGTCTTTGTTTTGGCCCCATGTGGGTTTGACAGGACCTCTGCATACAGTTTAGTTTCCATGCTTCCTTCAGACCTGTTGTGTGTGTTTGATGTAGCCATTGCCGATGCTACTTCTGTAATATCTTTGTCTCTGTGCTGTTTCAGATGTCTCAGCTCCTCTTCTAATCTCTCTATCTTGATTTCTGCTGCTGTGGCCTGTTGCTTCCACCTTCTGCATTCTGCTGCTAACCTCTCTTCCATCTTCCTTTCCAGCTCATCTAGTCTCCTTCCCAAGTCTTCCTCCCTTTTTTTGAGCTCTACCTCCCATTCCTCCCTCCCAGATTTGTCCTTGGAGCCCCTTGTCCTCATCCTGGTTCTAGGTTCCCCCGTTGCTCCACAGAAGGGGGGACAGGTGGTTAGGGGGAGGTGAATAGATGGTTAGGAGGAGAGGGGATGGATGGTTGTGGGGAAGGGGGAGGATGGTTATTGGAGGGGTAGAGATAGTTGGGGAGGGGGTTAGATGGTTTGAGGGAGAGAGGGGATGGATGGTTATGGGGGAGGGGAGGATGGTTATTGGAGGGAGGGAGGTAGTTGGGGGGGTTAGACGGTTTGGGGAGGGGATAGGTGGTTTGGGGGTGGGGTAGGTGGCTAAGGTGAGGTGGTTAGGGGAGGGGAGGTACGTGTTTGTGTCAAGTGGTGGAGGGTGTGTGTGCGTGTGTGTGTGTGTGTAGTGTGTGTGGCGTGTGTGTGTGTGTGTGTGTGTGTGGTGTGTGTGGTGTGTGGTGTGTGTGTGTGGTGTGTGTGTGGTGTGTGTGTGTGGTCTGTGTGTGTGTGGTGTGTGTGTGTGGTCTGTGTGTGTGGTCTGTGTGTGTGGTCTGTGTGTGTGTGGTGTGTGTGTGGTGTGTGTGTGTGGTGTGTGTGTGTGGTGTATGTGTGTGGTCTGTGTGTGGTGTGTGTGTGGTGTGTGTGTGTGGTGTGTGTGTGGTGTGTGTGTGTGTGGTGTGTGTGTGTGGTGTGTGTGTGTGGTGTGTGTGTGTGGTGTGTGTGTGTGGTGTGTGTGTGTGGTGTGTGTGTGTGGTGTGTGTGGTGTGTGTGGTGTGTGTGTGTGGTGTGTGTGTGTGTGTGGTGTGTGTGTGTGGTGTGTGTGGTGTGTGTGTGGTGTGTGTGTGTGGTGTGTGTATATGTATGTGTGTTTGTGTGTGTGTGTGTGTGTGTGTGTACTCACCTAGTTGTACTCACCTAGTTGAGGTTGCAGGGGTAGAGTCCAAGCTCCTGGCCCCGCCTCTTCACTGGTCGCTACTAGGTCACTCTCCCTGAACCATGAGCTTTATCGTACCTCTGCTTAAAGCTATGTATGGATCCTGACTCCACTACATCGCTTCCCAAACTATTCCACTTCCTGACTACTCTGTGGCTGAAGAAATACTTCCTAACATCCCTTTGATTCATCTGTCTCTTCAACTTCCAACTGTGTCCCCTTGTTACTGTGTCCAATCTCTGGAACATCCTGTCTTTGTCCACCTTGTCAATTCCTCTCAGTATTTTGTAAGTCGTTATCATGTCCCCCCTATCTCTCCTGTCCTCCAGTGTCGTCAGGTTGATTTCCCTTAACCTCTCCTCATAGGACATACCTCTTAGCTCTGGGACTAGTCTTGTTGCAAACCTTTGCACTTTCTCTAGTTTCTTTATATGCTTGGCTAGGTGTGGGTTCCAAACTGGTGCCGCATACTCCAATATGGGCCTAACGTACACGGTGTATAGGGTCCTGAACGATTCCTTATTAAGATGTCGGAATGCTGTTCTGAGGTTTGCCAGGCGCCCATATGCTGCAGCAGTTATTTGGTTGATGTGCGCTTCAGGAGATGTGCCTGGTGTTATACTCACCCCAAGATCTTTTTCCTTGAGTGATGTTTGTAGTCTCTGACCCCCTAGACTGTACTCCATCTGCGGTCTTCTTTACCCTTCCCCAATCCTCATGACTTTGCACTTGGTGGGATTGAACTCCAGGAGCCAGTTGCTGGACCAGGTCTGCAGCCTGTCCAGATCCCTTTGTATTTCTGCCTGGTCTTCGATCGAATGAACTCTTCTCATCAACTTCACGTCATCTGCAAACAGTGACACCTCGGAGTTTATTCCTTCCGTCATGTCGTTCACAAATACCAGAAACAGCACTGGTCCTAGGACTGACCCCTGTGGGACCCCACTGGTCACAGGTGCCCACTCTGACACCTCGCCTCGTACCATTACTCTCTGCTGTCTTCCTGACAAGTATTCCCTGATCAATTGCAGTGCCTTCCCTGTTATTCCTGCTTGGTCCTCCAGTTTTTGCACTAATCTCTTGTGTGGTACTGTGTCAAACGCCTTCTTGCAGTCTAAGAAAATGCAATCCACCCACCCCTCTCTCTCTTCTCTTACTGCTGTCACCATGTCATAGAACTCCAGTAGGTTTGTGACACAGGATTTCCCGTCTCTGAAACCATGTTGTCTGCTGGTGATGAGATCATTCCTTTCTAGATGTTCCACCATTCTTCTCCTGACAATCTTTTCCATGATTTTTCATGCTATACATGTCATTGACACTGGTCTGTAGTTTAGTGCTTCATGTCTGTCTCCTTTTTTAAAGATTGGTACCACATTTGCTGTCTTCCATGCCTCAGGCAATCTCCCTGTTTCGATAGATGTATTGAATATTGTTGTTAGGGGTACACATAGCACCTCTGCTCCCTCTCTCAGGACCCATGGAGAGATGTTATCTGGCCCCATTGCCTTTGAGGTATCTAGCTCACTCAGAAGCCTCTTCACTTCTTCCTCGGTTGTGTGTACTGTGTCCAGCACATGGTGGTGTACCCCACCTCTCCGTCTTTCTGGAGCCCCTTCTGTCTCCTCTGTGAACACTTCTTTGAATCTCTTGTTGAGTTCCTCACATACTTCACTGTCATTTCTTGTTGTCTCTCCTCCTTCCTTCCTTAGCCTGATTACCTGGTCCTTGACTGTTGTTTTCCTCCTTATGTGGCTGTATAACAGCTTCGGGTCAGATTTGGCTTTCGCTGCTATGTCGTTTTCATATTGTTGTTGGGACTCCCTTCTTATCTGTGCATGTTCGTTTCTGGCTCTACGACTGCTCTCCTTATTCTCCTTGGTCCTTCGCCTTCTATATTTCTTCCATTCCCTAGCACACTTGGTTTTTGCCTCCTTGCACCTTTAGGTGAACCATGGGCTCATCCTGGCTTTTTCATTATTCCTGTTTCCCTTGGGTACAAGCCTCTCCTCAGCCTCCTTGCACATTGTTGCTACATATTCCATCATCTCATTAACTGGCTTCCCTGCCAGTTCTCTGTCCCACTGAACCTCGTTCAGGATAGGTGTGTGGGGTGTATGTGTGTGTGGGGTGTGTAGGGGTATGTGTGTGTGGGGTGTGTAGGGGTATGTGTGTGTGGGGTGTGTAGGGGTATGTGTGGGTGTGTGTAGTGTGTGTAGTGTGTGTGTGTGTGTGTGTGTGTGTGTGTGTGTGTGTGTGTGTGTGTGTGTGTGTGTGTGTGTGTGTGTGTGTTGTGTGTTTTGTTTGTGTGTTGTGTGTGTTTGTTTTGTGTGTGGTGTGTGTGTGGTGTGTGTGTGGTGTGTGTGTGGTGTGTGTGTGGTGTGTGTGTGGTGTGTGTGTGGTGTGTGTGTGGTGTGTGGGTGTGTGTGTGTGTGTGTGTGTGTGTGTGTGTGGGTGTGTGTGTGTGTGTGTGTGTGTGTGTGTGTGTGTGTGTGTGTGTGTGTGTGTGGTGTGGTGTGTGTGTGTGTGTGGTGTGTGTGTGTGTGTGTGTGTGTGTGTGTGTGTGTGTGTGTGTGTGTGTGTGTGTGTGTGTGTGTGTGTGTGTGTGGTGTGTGTGTGGTGTGTGTGTGTGTGGTGTGTGTGTGTGTGGTGTGTGTGTGTGTGGTGTGTGTGTGTGGTGTGTGTGTGGTGTGTGTGTGTGTGTGTGTGTGTGTGGTGTGTGTGTGTGTGTGTGTGTGTGGTGTGTGTGTGTGTGTGTGTGTGTGGTGTGTGTGTGTGTGTGTGGTGTGTGGTGTGTGTGTGTGTGTGGTGTGTGTGTGTGGTGTGTGTGTGGTTGTGTGTGTGTGTGGGTGTGTGTGTGTGTGTGTGTGTGTGTGTGTGTGTGTGTGTGTGTGTGTGTGTGTGTGTGTGTGTGTGTGTGTGTGTGTGTGTGTGTGTGTACTCACCTATTTGTGGTTGCAGGGGTCGATTCACAGCTCCTGGCCCTGCCTTTTCATTGATTGCTACTAGGTCCTGTCTCTCCCTGCTCCATGAGCTTTATCATACCTCGCCTTAAAACTATGTATGGTTCCCGCCTCCACTACTTCACTTTCTAGGCTATTCCACGGCTTGACTACTCTATGACTGAAGAAATACTTCCTAACATCCCTTTGATTCATCTGAGTCTTCAACTTCCAATTGTGACCTCTTGTGTCTGTGTCCCATCTCTGGAACATCCCGTCTTTGTCCACCTCGTCTATTCCGCGCAGTATTTTATGTCATTATCATGTCTCCCCTGACCCTCCTTGCCTCCAGTGTCGTCAGGCCGATTTCCCTCAACCTTTCTTCGTAGGACAATCCCCGTAGCTCTGGGACTAGTCTTGTTACAAACCTTTGCACTTTCTCTAATTTCTTGACGTGCTTGACTAGGTGTGGATTCCAAATTGGTGCTGCATACTCCAGTATGGGCCTGAAGTAAATGGTATACAGAGTCTTGAACGAATCCTTACTGAGGTATCGGAACGCTATCCGTAGGTTTGCCAGGCGCCCATATGCTGCAGCAGTTATCTGATTGATGTGCGCCTCGGGAGATATGCTCGGTGTGTGTGTGTGTGTGTGTGTCACCTCTACTGTCCCTCATCCTCATAGCATAGACAAAAACACCCGGCACACTTTTGTATCATCATTTGCAGATGACACTAAAATAAATATGAAAGTCAGTACGGTAGAGGACACTGAAAAAGTACAGGAAGACAAACAGGATTTTCCAGTGGGCAGTGGAAAACAACATGACATTCAATGGTAATAAGTTCCAGCTGCTTAGGTATGAAAAGAATGAAGAACTCAAAAGGAGCACTATATACAAAACTCATGAGGGTCACCAAATAGAACGTAAGGAACATGTAAAAGACCTAGGAATAATTATGTCAGTGGACCTTTCTTTTAAAGACCATAACAAGACAAAGATCACGACAGCCAGGAAGATGAATGGGTGGGTATTGGGAACTTTCATAACAAGGGAAACAATGCCGATGGTGACACTCTTCAAATTGCTAGTGCTCCCTCACTTAGAATATTGCTCAGTGCTGACGGGCCCGTTCAGGGCAGGAGAAATATCGGAGCTGGAACAAATACAGAGATCGTTTACGGCTCACACTGAGCCAGTAAAGCACCTAAACTACTGGGAACGCCTGCAAGTCTTGAACATGTACTCATTGGAGCGGAGGAGAGAGAGGTACATGATAATATATACTTGGAATGTACTCGAGGGCTTGGTCCCAAATCTGCACATTGCCATAACAACATACTGGAGTGAGAGATATGGGAGGAAGTGTAAAATAAACCCAGTGAGGAGCAGGGGTGCGGTGGGGACAATAAGGGAATACTGAATCAACATCCGGGGTCCCAGACTTTTCAACATCTTACCAGAAGATATCAGAAACACTGTTGGAACAAGTGTTGAAGCCTTCAAGAGGAAACTAGACAAGTATCTTCACCAGGTGCCAGATCAACCAGGCTGTGATGGATATGAGGGGCAGCGGGCCTCCAGCAGCAACAGCCTGGTTGACCAGGCGAACACCAGACGAGCCTGGCCCATGGCCGGGCTCAGAGAGTAGATATACTCTCAAAATTCTTCAAAGGTAAAGGTATATCAAAGGTGTGGTGTGCCATGCTGGTGACTATTACACTGACAATGTTGTGAAACACTTTAGGAATGTCATAAAGGAACGGGAGGTACAGGCCTCTATGGACAGATATGTTGTGCGACAGAGGTCCAGTGACTCTCAAGCTGGTCCTAGTGGCATTAAAAGAAGGGAAGTAACCCCGGAAAAGGACTTGCCACCTCAAGTCCTAATGGAAGGGGATTCCCCTTCTAAACATTAACACCATCCAGAGTCTCCCCTCCTCCCATCCCATCAATCATCACCAGATCTTCAATAAAGGTAAGTGTCCTGTAACTGTGCATGTCTTCTTCAATTTGTGGGTATTAAAATTAATATTTCATGTGGTAAAAAAATTTTTTTGTTCATACTTTGGGGTGTCAGGAACGGATTAATTTGATTTCCATTACATGTATTTCTCATCGGGAAAATTAATTCGCCTAACGATAATTTCGCCTAACGTTGAGCTCTCAGGAACAGATTAATAGCGTTAGGCGAGGGTCCACTGTATATACAGTGGTCCCTCGTTTTTCGTAGTTAATCCGTTCCTGGAGTTGCTATTATTATCGAAATCTACGATTTTCAAATCAATTTTCCCCTTAAGAAATAATGTAAATACAATTAATCCGTTCCTGACACCCAGAAGTAGTAAAACAAAAAAAATTTTTACAAGAAATAAAGATGTAGTGCATAAACAATACAAAGGGAATTGATGAATGAAACATTAACAGCATAACACTTACCTTTATTGGAGATTCTTCTTAGTGTATGGGAGACTGGAGGAGGAGGAGAGAGATTGGATTGTTTACAGTTTGGAAGGGGAATCCCCTTTCAGCAACACCTCAGGTACCAATTGCTTTTCTGGGGTTGCTTCTCTTCTCTGTTTCTTAATGCTACTAGGACCAGCTTGAGAGTCACTGGAGTCCTGTCTCACAAAATAACTGTGGAGAGAGCTCTGCTTCTGGTGTCTCTTTAACACTTCCCTAAAATGGGCCAAGACTTTGTCACTGTACATGTTGCCAACATGGCTTGCAACAGCCTTGTCAGGGTGATGTTTCTCCATAAATCTTTCCATCTTACCCCACATTTCAAAAATCTCCTTAATTTCTGAAGAAGGCACCTTCTTCCAAATCTCTTCCTCCTCCTCTGCAGCAAGATTCTGAGCTGCAATCTGTTGCTCTTCCTGCTGAAGCTCTTGCAGCTCCTCAGTGGTGAGCTCTTTGTTGTGGTCTTCCAACAACTCCTCCAAACTCACATCCAACCCCATGGAACTCCCCAGTGCCACAATAGATTTAATAATTGACATAGGCTCATCAGGGTCAGCCCCAAACCCTTCAAAATCCTTCGTGGACACAATCTGGCCACAATTTTCTCCAAGCAGAGTTCAAAGTCCTGGTAGTCACTCCCTCCCAAGCCTTACCTATAAGGCTTATGCAATGGAGGATGCTGAAGTGTTCTCTCCAAAAATCTCTTAGACACTCACTTGACCCTGAGGTCACATTCAAGCACCTTTGAAACATTGTTTTGGTGTAGGGTTTTTTAAAGTTTAAAATGACCTGCTGGTCCATGCGCTGGAGGAGAGGAGTGGTATTCGGGGGCAAGAACTTTACTGTGATGAACCCAAACTCCTTGAAAATTAGGTCATCCAAGTTTGGAGGATGAGCAGGTGCATTATCCATTACTAGGAGGCACTTGAGATCCAATTTCTTTTCCAGGAGGTAATTCTTCACACTAGGGCCAAACACTTCATTGAACCACTCGACGAAAATTTCCCTCTTGACCCATGCCTTACTATTAAATTTCCAAAACACACACACTTTACTCTTCATAACATTGTTTTTCCTGAACACTCTGGGAT
>NC_091315.1:21414318-21449004 GCF_038502225.1 Cherax quadricarinatus
ATTTCTAGTGGAAGGGAGAAAGGATGGAGGGAGGGGGGTAAAAGAGGTTTAGCGTGCAAGAGGCTTGGACATACATCAGGCATGTGTGAGCGTGTTAGACAGGAGTGAATTGAGACAAATGGTTTTTGGGACTTGATGAGCTGTTGGAGTGTGAGCAGAGTAATATACATGTACGTATTGTGAAGGAATTTGGGAAAACTGGTTAGCCGGACTTGAGTCCTGGAGGTGGGAAGTACAGTGCCTGCACTGTGAAGGAGGGGTTTGGGATATTTGCTGTTTGGAGTGACATATGAACTGTCATATCTGTGCACCTCTGCAAAGACAATGATTGTGTGTGAATGACAGAGAAAGTGTTTCTTTTTGGGGCGACCTTGTCTCAGTGGGATGGCCAGCATTTAAAAAAAAAAAAAATTATACATATCAGTGTACCATATCAAATTTGAGTATTTCTTCCTTTTCAACTTAGAGAGCATGCCACTGGCGCACCTGCATGTCCATGAGGCAGAAGTATTGTGGGTGACTGGGGACGATCTCGGAGACCACAGCTCTCACTTATCTGGTTGAGGTCTGCAATCATCTTGTCCCAGTCGGTTTTATCCTCTGGCGGTCCACAAACAACATGCCTTAAGCCTTACAAACACTACTCGTTTTCAGACTCCCAACAAGGGGTACTTTTACAAAATTGCAATAAAGTAACAGGGTAGGCACTGAGTACTTGATGAACAAAATCTTTGTGTTACGTTTATGTAATTGCTGAGCCACTTGCACAAGAATCCTTTACAAAGAATTTGTTCAATGAAATACTCTTCAGAGAGTACAAACATGCATTTTAAAATGGAGGCCATGGAGATTATCTTCACAATTTCTTTATGGGTCTTTGAGCAAGCATGTAACATTTAACTGATGATAAGCAAGTCTAGTAAAATGCATTTGTCATTAACAAAACCATTCAAATAACATCTACAAGAAATTAATATAAAAAAAAATGAATTTTCCATGAACAACAAGAAATCAGCATTCATTAAGCAATCGTGGTATATTACACACTTAAGGATTTCACAAAAGCTATACTAATGAATACAAGAAGCAAAAAAATTAATGTAAAGCAAAGTTAAGTTTATTTAGGCTTATATTGTTACTAAAACAGGCTCCACTTTCAGCTATTTCAGTCGTATAAATAAGATTCACACAAAACATAATCCTCCTCACAAGATAAGACTAACAGACTTAAAAACTTACAATCAAAAACTTGATATATCAAGTGTATATTGTTGAGCTAACTAACCTGACTGACCACTGTCTATAGATGGTGGTGGGGAGGGAGACCCCCAGGTATCCCTTGTGTCCTCTTCAGGAACTTTTCTGTTGGCATCAACATCATCAGTGTCTCCAGCACCATTATTCTCTTCTCTACACTCCAGTCCCCCTCTCCGTCTTACAGTACTGCCACAATCTGTGAGTATAAATCAAATATGTACTTAATATACGACTCAGTTAACTTTTCCTCCCTTGACATTCAGTACTGCAGTATCCACTTCCACCACATATCTCCTTAAGCTGTCAACCAAAGAAGCCAACTGTCACTGGTGTATTCAGAGTACTATATTTAATTTTAATTGTGAAGATGTTGATGTAATCATCATGTCATTCCTGGTATACAGCAGCTACTGATGCATCCAGTTATTGATTATTGTATTAATTTAAATAAATATGCTTTTTCTCACAATACATACCTGATCTAAAGACAATATCCGAACCAGAATCTCTCTTCGACAGTGCTGGAGTAGAGCCTGGAGGTGGAGGGTCCATTCCTGAGCTGTCCCATGACTCCACAGCCGAATCCACAGATGGAATTGCTGGGCCAAATCGTCCCAACCAATCATCTCTGGCCAGTTCCTCACTAGGTACTCCTGATTATAAGAAGTACGATCAACAAAAAGAAATTTCTGAACAAAAAGCTGTTAATTGGTAATATGAAATTGCCTTAAGACAGTAAAACTTAACATAATGTATGTTTTAATATCCAGCAATGTCTGATATACTTGTTCCCACTTCTTTCTTTCAACACACCGGCCGTATCCCACTGAGGCGGGGTGGCCCAAAAGGAAAAACGAAAGTTTCTCCTTTTACATTCAGTAATATATAAAGGAGAAGAGGTTGCTAGCCCCTTGCTCCCGGCATTTTAGTCTCCTCTTACAACACGCATGGCTTACGGAGGAAGAATTCTGTTCCACTTCCCCATGGAGGTAAGAGGAAATAAAGAAGTACTAGAAAGAAAATAGAAGAAAGCCCAGAGAGGTGTGTATATATATATATATATATGTTTGTACATGTATGTGTAGTGTGACCTAAGTGTAAGTAGAAGTAGCAAGACATACCTGAAATCTTGTATGTGTATGAGACAGAATAAAAAGACACCAGCAATCCTACCATCATGTAAAACAATTACAGGCTTTCGTTTTACACTCACTTGGCAGGAAGGTAGTACCTCCCTTGGCAGTTGCTGTCTACCAACCTACTACCTAGGTTGTTCCCACTTATTTTGCTAATTATGATTATAATATTAATTACCAGCAGGGAATATGTGACTGGGTGGGTGAGAGCAGCTAGGGTGGCCTACAATGGGGAAGACATGTCAAGTGTGTACTGCTTCCTTGTGTGATTTTGAACTAACTACTGTCATGAGATTATTATATCAGCAAAGGTGAGAATGAAGGGCAGGGCAGGCAGATGAAGAGTACAGCAAGTTAGAGTTCCACATAAAGCCACAACTGCAGATATTTAATTTGTAACTTCATTATTATTTAAAAATTAGGTAGTTATTTTTTTAACACACTGGCCATCTCCCACTAAGGTAGGGTGACTGAGAAGAAACATTTTATAAAGCTTTTCTTTTTCTTTTTTACAGTTAGTAATTTCTGTTTCACACTTATCTGGCAGGACAGTAGTACTTCCCTGGGTGTCTGCTGTCTACCAACATAATACCTATAGGTGGTTAAATATTGATCATAATTTAACATTAATTAAAAATGTATTTTTTCTTGATATTTTATTAATTCACAAAATTTTCAGCGGTACAGTGGTACCTTGACTTACGAGTTTTCTGAGTTACAAGCCGTCACGCGGTCATTTTTTTGCTTTGAATTGCGAGCCAAAATCCGAGATACAAGCGAGCTTCATATATGCCACCACTAGTTGGCTCAAAAAATACCACAACAGTGCACATGGTTACCTCGCTGTGGAAGTATCTCTCTTGTGTTATGCATGTATTCTGTGCAGTTCTTTCTTTCGACACACTGGCTGTATCCCACCAAGGCGGGGTGGCCCAAAAGGAAAAATGAAAGTTTCTCCTTTTTTTTTCAACAAACTGGCCGTATCCCACCAAGGCAGGGTGGCCCAAAAAGAAAAACTTAAGTTTCTCTTTTTAAATTCAGTAATTTATACAAGAGAAGGGGTTACTTGCCCCTTGCCCCTGGCATTTTAGTTGCCTCTTACAACAAGCATGGCTTACGGAGGAAGAATTCTGTTCCACTTCCCCATGGAGGTAAGAGGAGATAAACAAAAACAGAACTAGAAAGTAGAAGAAAACCCAGAGGGGTGTGTATATATATGCTTGTACATGTATGTGTAGTGTGACCTAAGTGTAAGGAGAAGTAGCAAGAGTAGGTAATATAGATATTATTGGTATAACAGAGACCTGGTTCAACCTGAAAGATAGAGAAATGCCTTCTGAATGCAACATACAGGGTTATAAACTATTCCACACTGATAGGGTCAACAGGAAGGGTGGTGGAGTGGCAATGTATGTCAGAGAAAATTTAAATTGTTGTCTTAGACATGATATAAGATTAGAAACATCGAACACAGAATCTGTGTGGCTACAGTTTCTCGAGGGACGTGACAAATTAATTTTGGGTGTGATTTATAGGCCCCCAAACCTTGATAGGGAGTGCAGTAAGCTGTTATGGGACGAAATTCATAAGGCATCTAGATATGAAAACGTTGTGATAATGGGAGATTTTAACTTGAGTCTAGTGACTTTCTTGATACGGTTCAGGATTGCTTTTTAGAACAGGTTGTGACAGAACCAACTAGAGGAAACAATCTGCTTGACTTGGTTCTTGCCAACAAAGATTCACTAATTAATAATCTTGAGGTTAATTATGAGCTTGAGGAAAGTGATCACAAATCACTTAGTTTCAATATATCATGGAATTACCCAGATAACTGCAATCAAATCTCTGTCCCAGATTTTCGCTTAGCTGACTTCATGGGACTGAAAAATTACCTGGGTGGGCTAATTTGGGATGTCCTGACTATGGGTCAGGTAGGTGATTTTGGTTGCCAATATGACGTTTTTCAGAGCATAGTTCTAGCTGCCCAGACAACTTTTGTTCTGAGTAGGGAAATTAGATCTAACAAAAATGATCCCAAATGGATGAACAATAGATTAAAACATCTCACTGGTCAAAAGAGAGGCATATATAGGTGTATCAAAAGAGAGGATGGGCAGTTAAGAAATCAATATATTCAATTAAAGAGAGAAATAAAGAAAGGAATAAGAAAAGCAAAAAGGGATTATGAGGCTAAGGTCACAAGGGATTCAAAGACTAACCCAAAAGGGTTCTTTCAGGTATACAGAAGTAAAATTAGGGACAAGATTGGCCCACTTAAGAGTAACTCTGGTCAGATCACTGACAGTGATAAGGATGTGTGTGAAATTCTCAATACCTACTTCCTCTCAGTTTTCACCCAGGAAAATACTAGCGATATTCCTGAAATAATAGATTATGTAGAACAGGACGATAAACTATGCACGATTGCGGTAACTAGTGACATGGTCCTCAGACAAATAGAGAAACTAAACCCTAACAAATCCCCAGGCCCTGATGAACTGTTTGCAAGGGTGTTAAAGGAATGTAAAGAGGAACTTAGCATAGCTTTGGCTAATCTTTTTAACATATCACTACAAACTGGCATAGTGCCTGATAAGTGGAAAATGGCAAATGCAATACCTATTTACAAGGCAGGTGACAGGTCCTTGGCTTTGAACTATAGACCAATAAGCCTTACCTCCATAGTGGGAAAACATATGGAATCAATAATTGCCAAAACAATTAGTAGCCATCTTGATAGGCACAGACTGATTAATGAATCTCAACACGGTTTTACAAAGGGGCGTTCCTGTCTTACGAATTTACTAACTTTTTTCACTAAGGTATTTGAGGAGGTAGATCATGGTAATGAATATGATATTGTGTATATGGACGTCAGTAAGGCTTTCGATAAAGTTCCACACCAGAGGCTATTGCAGAAACTTAAGGTACACGGAATAGGAGGAGAGATTTTTTCCTGGGTAGAGGCATGGCTGACAAATAGGCAGCAGATAGTTTGCATAATTGGGGAGAAATCAGAATGGGGGCACGTTACAAGCGGTGTTCCTCAGGGGTCAGTGTTGGGCCCGTTGTTGTTCACAATTTACATAAACGATATAGATAAGGGAATAAATAGCGACATAAGCAAATTTGCTGATGACACCAAAATAGACCGTCCAATTCATTCTAATGAGGACACTAGAGCACTCCAGGATGACTTGAATAGACTGATGCAATGGTCAGAGAAGTGGCAGATGCAGTTTAATATTGACAAATGCAAAGTTCTAAATGTTGGACAGGTAAATATCCATGCCACATACAAACTAAATAATATAGATCTTAATACTACTGCTTGCGAAAAGGATTTAGGAGTTCTGGTTAGCAGTAATCTAAAACCAAGACAACAGTGCATTAGTGTTCGCAATAAAACTAACAGAATTCTTGGCTTCATATCTAGAAGTATAAATAATAGAAGTCCTCAGACTGCTCTTCAACTCTATATATCCTTGGTTAGGCCTCATTTAGACTATGCTGCTCAGTTCTGGTCACCGTATTACAGAATGGATATACTAAATGTACAGAGGAGGATGACAAAGATGATCCCATGTATCAGAAATCTTCCCTAAGAGGATAGACTGAGAGCCCTGAATCTGCACTCTCTCGAAAGGCGTAGATTTAGGGGGGATATGATTGAGGTGTAGAAATGGAAAACAGGAATAAATTAAGGGGATGTAAATAGTGTGCTGAAAATTTCCAGCCAAGACAGGACTCGCAGCAATGGTTTCAAGTTAGAAAAATTCAGATTCAGGAAGGATATAGGAAAGCACTGGTTTGGTAATAGAGTTGTGGATGAGTGGAACAAACTCCTGAGTACAGTTATTTAGGCTAAAATGCTGTGTAGTTTTAAAAATAGATAAATACATGGGTGGGTTTGGGTGGGTGTGAGTTGGACCTGACTAGCTTGTGCTGCTGGGTCTGGTGCCATGCTCCTTCCTTGAGTGGAGGTGACCAGACTGGATGGGTCACTGGGCTAATCCAGGGGGGGAGGAGTCATTGGGCTAATCCGGGGGGGGGGGGGTAATGTACCTGCTTCGCATGGGTCAGTAGGCCTGTTGCAGTGTTCCTTCTTTCTTATGTTCTTACCTGAAATCTCGCATGTGTACGAGACAGAAAAAAAAGACACCAGCAATCCAACCATCATGTAAAACAATTACAGGCTTCCATTTTACACTCACTTGGCAGGACGGTAGTACCTCCCTGGGCGGTTGCTGTCTACCAACCTACTACCTATAGGTAGTTAAATATTGATAATAATTTAACATGAATTAAAAATGTATTTTTTCTTGATATTTTATTAATTCACAAAATTTTCAGCAGTACAGTGGTACCTTGACTTGCGAGTGCCCCAACTTACGAGTTTTCAGAGTTACAAGCTATCACTCAGTCAATTTTTTGCTTTGAATTGCGAGCCAAAATCCGAGTTACAAGCGAGCTTCAGATACGCCGCCACTATTATTTTTTTTTTTATTATCACACCGGCCGATTCCCACCAAGGCAGGGTGGCCCGAAAAAGAAAAACTTTCACCATCATTCACTCCATCACTGTCTTGCCAGAAGGGTGCTTTACACTACAGTTTTTAAACTGCAACATTAACACCCCTCCTTCAGAGTGCAGGCACTGTACTTCCCATCTCCAGGACTCAAGTCCGGCCTGCCGGTTTCCCTGAATCCCTTCATAAATGTTACTTTGCTCACACTCCAACAGCACGTCAAGTATTAAAAACCATTTGTCTCCATTCACTCCTATCAAACACGCTCACGCATGCCTGCTGGAAGTCCAAGCCCCTCGCACACAAAACCTCCTTTACCCCCTCCCTCCAACCCTTCCTAGGCCGACCCCTACCCCGCCTTCCTTCCACTACAGACTGATACACTCTTGAAGTCATTCTGTTTCGCTCCATTCTCTCTACATGTCCGAACCACCTCAACAACCCTTCCTCAGCCCTCTGGACAAAAGTTTTGGTAATCCCGCAACTCCTCCTAACTTCCAAACTACGAATTCTCTGCATTATATTCACACCACACATTGCCCTCAGACATGACATCTCCACTGCCTCCAGCCTTCTCCTCGCTGCAACATTCATCACCCACGCTTCACACCCATATAAGAGCGTTGGTAAAACTATACTCTCATACATTCCCCTCTTTGCCTCCAAGGACAAAGTTCTTTGTCTCCACAGACTCCTAAGTGCACCACTCACTCTTTTTCCCTCATCAATTCTATGATTCACCTCATCTTTCATAGACCCATCCGCTGACACGTCCACTCCCAAATATCTGAATACATTCACCTCCTCCATACTCTCTCCCTCCAATCTGATATTCAATCTTTCATCACCTAATCTTTTTGTTATCCTCATAACCTTACTCTTTCCTGTATTCACCTTTAATTTTCTTCTTTTGCACACCCTACCAAATTCATCCACCAATCTCTGCAACTTCTCTTCAGAATCTCCCAAGAACACAGTGTCATCAGCAAAGAGCAGCTGTGACAACTCCCACTTTGTGTGTGATTCTTTATCTTTTAACTCCACGCCTCTTGCCAAGACCCTCGCATTTACTTCTCTTACAACCCCATCTATAAATATATTAAACAACCACGGTGACATCACACATCCTTGTCTAAGGCCTACTTTTACTGGGAAAAAATTTCCTTCTTTCCTACATACTCTAACTTGAGCCTCACTATCCTCGTAAAAACTCTTCACTGCTTTCAGTAACCTACCTCCTACACCATACACTTGCAACATCTGCCACATTGCCCCCCTATCCACCCTGTCATATGCCTTTTCCAAATCCATAAATGCCACAAAGACCTCTTTAGCCTTATCTAAATACTGTTCACTTATATGTTTCACTGTAAACACATGGTCCACACACCCCCTACCTTTCCTAAAGCCTCCTTGTTCATCTGCTATCCTATTCTCCGTCTTACTCTTAATTCTTTCAATTATAACTCTACCATACACTTTACCAGGTACACTCAACAGACTTATCCCCCTATAATTTTTGCACTCTCTTTTATCCCCTTTGCCTTTATACAAAGGAACTATGCATGCTCTCTGCCAATCCCTAGGTACCTTACCCTCTTCCATACATTTATTAAATAATTGCACCAACCACTCCAAAACTATATCCCCACCTGCTTTTAACATTTCTATCTTTATCCCATCAATCCCGGCTGCCTTACCCCCTTTCATTTTGCCTACTGCCTCATGAACTTCCCCCACACTCACAACTGGCTCTTCCTCACTCCTACAAGATGTTATTCCTCCTTGCCCTATACGCCGCCACTAGTTGGCTAAAAAATGCCACAACAGTGCACATGGTTACCTCACTGTGGAAGTATCTCTCTTGTGTTATGCATGTATTCTGTGCAGTTATTTTGCCAAATTTCTTTTTTCTAACCATGGGTCCTAAGAAAGTAAGTGTAAAGGACAGTGCTGAGAAGAAGAGAATGATGTCTATTGAATTAAAGCATGAAATCAAAGAAAAACACGAGTGAGGTGTGCATGTAGCCGACTTGGCAAGACAGTACAAGCATAGTATGTACTTTGTGCCTTCTCTGCAAGACAGCACGAGGCATTTATGCTGATTTACTTCCGAAATATTCACCTAAAATGTAGGCTGGTCTCCTGACTCGGGGAAAAAAAATAAAGAGAAAATCGCTTTTGTTTCAGTGTTTTCCTTATGAAACTAGTGATCTAGTGCAGTTAGCCTCACAAACACTGTTTTCTCTCGTAATAAGATCTCAGAAGGGCCTTTTCACAAATGATCGCTTGAGAGATGCTATCTCCTGCTATCTGTTTTTCATTTATCCACACCAATAACAGTCTCTCAACATCTTCTAACACTTGCGGTCGCTGTTTCGTAATCACAGTTGCACCTTTTGCAACAACAGCTTCCTTGATTGCCATTTTCCTGGTCACTATAGTAGAGATGGTTGATTGAGGTTTTGTATACAACCTGGCCAGCTCCGACACACGCACTCCACTTTCGTACTTTGCAATTATCTCTTTCTTCATTTCGATAGCCATTAGCACCCTTTTTCTCGAAGGGTTGGCACTAGAAGCTTTCTTGGGGCCCAAAGTGACTTATTTTGCAGAAACAAGCACCAAAAACACTGTGATAATATGGAATGTACCAAATGTATCCTTAGATGCGAGCACACTGGCTGGCTTGTAAACACTGGCACACACGGGGCAGTTCAGGCCACATGTGGACACATCTTGGACGAATCGCGTATACCGGATTTTTTAACGGGAACCGAGGCAAAATTTTTGCATTAAAACGCATCGAATACCGGATTTATCGGATACCGATGGCATCGCGAACCGGGGGTCCACTGTAGTACAGTATTAGCATTTATACATTAAAAAATTCATTCATATTGTGATGGTTTTCAGCATTATTCAATGCAATCACTGGTCTGATTGTGCAAGCTCATGAAAAAAATATGTAAATATTTCTACCCTAAGTTGTAAACATTTCTACTGTAAGTCCTCTTGTTCATTTCCCCATTCTTGCTTATTTACTATTTTATTCCATAACACTTATTTCTTAGTTTCATGTTTATGTGTGGCAATATAAATTATGTAAAATATCTGTAAATGATTAGGTAGTAGGTTGGTAGACAGCAACCGCCCAGGGAGGTACTACCGTCCTGCCAAGTGAGTGTAAAACGAAAGCCTGTAATTGTTTTACATGATAGGATTGCTGGTTTCCTTTTTTCTGTCTCTTAAACATGCAAGATTTCAGGTACATCTTGCTACTTCTACTTACACTTAGGTCACACTACACATACATGTACAAGGATATATCTACACACCCGTCTGGGTTTTCTTTTATTTTCTTTCTAGTTCTTTTCTTGTTTATTTCCTCTTATCTCCATGGGGAAGTGGAACAGAATTCTTCCTCCGTAAGCCATGCGTGTCATAGGAGGTGACTAAAATGCCGGGAGCAAGGGGCTAGTAACCCCTTCTCCTGTATATATTGCTAAATTTGAAAGGAGAAACTTTTGTTTTTCCTTTTGGACCACCCCACCTCGGTGGGATATGGCTGGTACGTTGAAAGAAAAAAGTTGAAAGATCTGTAAATGAACAAAATTCTGACAAACATTTATTTATCCATCACTCACATGTAAACATTGTCTACATAAACAAATTACCACATGCTTACCAGAGTCTCTAGGACGAGAAATCTTGAGAGTGACAGTGTCACCAGAATTCTGAAGCATGAGGATGGCCTCACTAAGTGGCTTTCCTCTCAAGGAGGCACCATTGATAGCCAGGAGTCGATCACCTACATGAATGGCCCCAGTTCGGTCTGCTAGCCCACCTGTTTGTAAAATAAAGCAGTCAGTGGTATGGATGATAATATATAAATAATCTAGTCTATTTATTCCTTCAAAAGTGGTCCTGATGTTGATGAAGGTCTCCTGATCTAAGGAACTGGAGCTAGCTCCTCTTCTTTGGTTCAAACATCATAACTTTCCATTCTCCAAAGCACCGTATAACCTTCATGGGTTTAGGTCTTCCATGAATGCAATAATTTATTTCATTCAATTAGTATGTATGAATGAAATGAGAATGAATGTCATTTACATTTTACAGTGGTAATATATTAACTACATTAATATTCTTGCTCTTTCCTGAAATTTGTGTCTTTCCTGAGGTATATTTAATATCATTACATTAAATAACTCAAGTCATTAATATAATGGAGTTTGTTATAAACTGAATCACTATGACCTATGCAATAAATATCACTTAATATTCTCCATTCAAAAGAAGACAGCAAAGTCAGCATCAATACAAAAAATTTTTACTACTCATTAACTTAATTTTTCATTTTAGATAAACTTAGAACTCTGGCAATGGCTAAAATGAATCAACGTAAAACACACCAGAAACAGACTGCCTCAATTCACTTTGCATTACAGTAATGTACTTAAATTTTTGAGAAAAATGACAGCCCTTAACTTCTTATGAACCATGAACCATTTTTGCTTCCATTTTGCTGTATTTGGTCAAGAATGATATGACAGACACCAGTAAAGCTACTATGGTCTAACAATAAATGAAGTAAAGAAAATTAAAAATGCAGTAATATGTATTGCTTATAGATATTATAGGATAAAATACATATCCTTGTTTGTGGTCAAGAACTGCAGTAAATATAACAAACACTTAGGGCAAAGATTATGCAAATCTGCACCATGTTCAAACAAAAACAGAAGCACAAATTATTTTATTTCATATTAACTCTCACTCTTTCAAGAGTTGCTTAAAATGTAATAGTGAACTGTATCCAGTAGTTGCTAGACTATTAAAAAATGGTTGAAATACTAATCAATACAAAGTTTTGTAACAGGTGCTCAAGTAATGACAAAACACTATACCTGGAGCAAGACCCGCAATATAAATAGGATCGAAGGGTTCCTCACTACCAGAAATCGTAATTCCTAGTGCCCCTCCATGACGCACCAGTTCCACTGTGTAAATCACTAGTCCACCACTCTCTTCTGTATCATAAATACAATTATAGTTTATCATATTTCAACATTATGTATATTAAAATAAAATAAGGAAATGTTACATGACTAAATATACAGTAATTTATTTTCATTACTATACTCATAATTTAAAAAAACATGTACACAAAATGAACATGCTCGAAAAATAAAATAATTCATTACTGCTTTATAGTCCCATATATTAATTCTATAAAAATTAACAAATTCTTATTATCAGTACTGTAACTAATCTAACACAAAGCATGGCATAGAATAACTGTTTTCTGATTAACATAATGGCTGTCACACAACGAGGCAGGGTGACCCAAAAAGAAATGTATGTAATGTCTTTCTTTTTACATTTTGTAATTTATACAAGAGAAGGGGTTACTAGCCTCTTGCTCCCAGTATTTTAATCGCCTCTTACGACACATGGCTTATGAAGAATAACTTAAAACATACCAGACAATTTACTTATTGCACAGTGACTATCTCCCCCCGAGATATGTACCAAAAAAGGAAATACATATCCTTCACTTAATAAATGGCTGTCTTGCCAGAAGTGTACAAACATCATAATTCAAATAATCTTCGGTACTGCAATATTCACACCAGAAACCGTTTCCCTGAATTCCTTTATAAATGTTGTATTGCTTGTACTCCAACAGAACTCCGAGTGAATCGATGCTTTCACACAGGCCTAGTGAGTGTTCAACCCCTACCGCTTACCATTTCCTTTTACACCTCTCCATCAGTCCTTCCTGAGATGACCCCTTAACCCTCCTTCCACCCCACATTTATAATCCCTCTTAGGCACTGTTCTGCTCCAGCCCATCTAAATGTTGAAACCACTTCAAGAACCTCTTCTTCAACCATCTGAATTATATGTATGATAACCTCACTGTCTTCAAATTCCTATGCTTCAAATTCTATGCATAATATTTATACCATACACTGCTGTCATATATGGCATCTCCACTGCTTCCGGCCTCATACTTGTGATCTTTAGTCCATGCCTCACACCCATATAGACGTTTTTGTACCACTATACTATGGTAGATATAATATATGCATTACATAATAGATCTAATATTGTTGTGAAAGAAATTACAAACAGTTCTGCTCTGTATATTATTTTTTTATTATTTACTAACACATCGGCCAATTCCCACCAAGGCAGGGTGGCCCGAAAAAGAAAAACTTTCATCATCATTCACTCCATCACTGTCTTGCCAGAGGGGTGCTTTACACTACAGTTATAAAACTACAACAGTAACACCCTTCCTTCAGAGTGCAGACACTGTACTTCCCATCTCCAGGACTCAAGACCGGCCTGCCGGTTTCCCTGAATCCCTTCATAAATGTTACTTTGCTCACACTCCAACAGCACGTCAAATATTAAAAACCATTTGTCTCCATTCACTCCTATCAAATACACTCATGCACGCTTGCTGGAAGTCCAAGCCCTTCGCACACAAAACCTCCTTTACCCCCTCTCTCCAACCTTTCTTTCCTTGGCCGACCCCTACCCCGCCTTCCCTCCACTACAGATTTATACACTCTCGAAGTCATTCTGTTTCGTTCCATTCTCTCTACATGTCTGAACTACCTCAGCAACCCCTCCTCAGCCCTCTAGATAATAGTTTTGATAATCCTGCACCTCCTCCTAATTTCCAAACTATGAATTCTCTGCATTATATTCACACCATACATTGCCCTCAGACATGACATCTCCATTGCCTTCAGCCTTCTCCTCATTGCAACATTCACCACCCATGCTTCACACCCATATAAGAGTGTTGGTATAACTACACTCTCATACATTCCCCTCTTTGCTTCCACAGATAAAGTTCTTTGTCTTCACAGATTCCTAAGTGCACCACTCACCCTTTTCCCCTCATCAGTTTTATGATTCACCTCATCCTTCATAGACCCATCTGCTGACACGTCCACTCCTAAATATCTGAATATATTCACCTCCATACTCTCTCCCTCCAATGTATCTGGATATCTGTATATTATGGATTTTAAAACAAATCTCACCTGAATATAGTTCATCTTTTTGCACTCTTAGTGTGACAATTTCATCACAACATTGAAGAATGGTTTTAGCATCATCCAAGGTAAGATTTTCTAAGCGAGTGTCATCAATAGCCAAGAGTCTGTCACCTGGCTGCATGGTACCTGATCGATGTGCTGGTGAACCACGGACCACCTCACTGATTAGCAGTGGCTCTCCTGAACCTGCACGGCGTCCAGCTGAGTATGGTAAAAAAAAAAAAATCTCAGTTCTGTAGTACAATAGACCGTCATTTAACCCTTTCAGGGTTTCCAACGTACTAGTACAGCTTACACACCAGGGTTATTGGCGTACTAGTACGCCTAAATTCTAGCTCCTCAAATTTAGTGAGAGAAAGCTGGTAGGCCTACATATGAAAGAATGGGTCTATGTGGTCAGTGTGCACAGTATAAAAAAAATCCTGCAGCACACAGTGCATAATGAGAATAAAAAAACTCTGTGTTTTTGGTTTAAAAACCGACTTTGCAGTGTATTTTCGTATGGTATTTATGGTTGTATTTTAGTTTTCCTGGTCTCATTTTATAGAATGGAAGACATATTACAGAAATTGAGATAATTTTGATTGGTTTCATAATGAAAAGTACCTTGAAGTTGAGCTCAAAGTAGCAGAAATGTTCGATTTTTATCAAAGTTCAAAAGTAAACAAATCATGCCAAGCGTCCAATACATGTCAACTGGCGAGTCTAATATTCTTTCACAAGTGCCCTGATATTATTTATACCATTTCTACACTAATGCAGTAGTCTGCATAACAGTAAATCTATTTTTTGTGAGAATAAAAATTCAAAGTAGAAAGCAAAAGAGATGTAAGAGGGGCCTGGGGACGTGACTAATGAACAGAGAAAATGTTATTTTAGTGCCAGGAATGTCTGTCTTGTTTATTCTGGACCCTATTTGGAAATTGGCATCTTCTGAAATTTGTGTGAAATTGGCAAAATTGCCAATTTCTGACCACTTTATTGGATAGTTGAAATCGGTAAATGAGTGGTTTCTTGTACTCATTTGATAGAAAAAATGGAGTTCTCGCAAAATAGATATGATTTTTGTCGACTAGCACACTGGAATTGGCTGAAAATAGGGCTCAAAGTGGGCGAAATCGCCAATGCATAAACATAGTCGAGACCACTAACTTTGCAAGAGCATAATTCTGTAAGTTTTCCATCAAATTTCATGCTTTTGGTGCCATTATGATCGTGAAAAGATTCTTTATCATTTCACAAGAAAAAATAATTTTTTTTTTCCAAAAAATTTTCAACTCTGAGAACAAGTTTAACCCCTTGACTGTCGCAACCCCAAATTCTGAGGTCTCCTGGTGTCGCAAAATCCCCCCCCCCAAATTATTTTTTTTGTTATGATAGAGAATCTTTTCCCGATTGTAATGACACCAAAAGAACGAAATTTGATGGAAAACTTACGGAATTACACTCTTGCAAAGTTAGCGACCTTTGCGATACTTACGAATCGGCGATTTTGCCCACTTTGAGCCCTATTTTCGGCTAATTCCATTGTTCCAGTCGACCAAACTCATAGCTATTTCTTTAGAACTCCATTTTTTCTATCGACTGAGTACAAGAAACTGCCCATTTACTAATTTCAACTACCCAATAATGTGGTCAGAAGTTGGCAATTTGGCCAATTTCACGAAAATTAAAAAAATATGAGTTTCAAAATAAGGTCCTCTCTTCTATGTGCGGGTTATTTGTGTATGAACAATGCAGACATTCCTGGCTCTAAAATAACATTTTCTTTGTTCATCAGTCACGTCTCCAGGCCCCTCTGATATTACTCTTGCTTTCCATTTTGAATTTTTATTCAAACAAAAAATAGAAGATGTACTGTTATGTAGACTACTGCAATATTGTAGTAACTGTATAAATAATGTCAACCCATTCATGATTGCATATTAGAATGGCTAGTTGGACATTTATTGGAAAATGACATCATTTGTTTATGTTTGAACATCGGCAAAACTCAAACATTTCCCCTACTTTGAGCTCCATTTCAAGGTTCTTTTCATAGTAAAACCAATCAAAATCACATCTATTTCTATAATATGTTTTCCATTCTATCAAATGAGACCAAGAAAACAAGAATACAACCATAAATACTATACAAAAATAGACTACAAAGTCGGCATTTTAATTAAAAAAAAAAGGTTGTATTTTTTTTTCATTATGCACTGCATGCTGCAGGATTTTTTTTATATGGTGCACACTGACCACACAGACCCATTCTCTCACATGTGGGCCTACCAGCTTTCTCCTGCTTGATTTGAAGCCACTAGAATTTATGAGTATATATACATAAAAAACAGTGGCTTGTAAGACATATATATATACGACCGAAACAGTCAAATGGTAAAGAGAGGGCCTCTTGACCCTGAAAGGGTTAACACAGTAGTTACGTTCCTGAAAATGCCGTGCTAGGTAAAACCGTGTTTGATGAACTGAAGAACTTACAGAAAAAATAGGGTTCCGTTCCTGAGAGGCCCCCCCCCCCCCAAAAAAAAAAAAAAAATTAGGCCTTTACCTCTTACAAAAATAAAAGTGAATATGTAATTGTAGTTCAGTGTTGTGATGTATTGTGTTGTTTTTACTGCTTAAGACTACAAATGTAACCAAAATAATAGTATTTACCTTAAAGTGTGGGTGCTGGTGTTTGTGGATGATTGTGAAGAGTGGAGAGTTATGCTGTGGCTCTACTGGGTTGAGGTGGATGGTAGAGGTCCTGGTACTGAAGTCGATGGTTGTACTGGAGTGTCTAACTTTAAGTCATTCATTCAGTCAGTCAAGTCATTCAGTCAGCCAGTCAAGTCATTCTGTCAGTGAAGTCAGTAAGTCAAGTCATTCAGTCAGCCAGTGAAGTCAGTAAGTCAAGTCATTCAGTAAGTCAGTCAAGTCATTCAATAAGTCAGTTAAGTCATTCAGTAAGTCAGTCAAGTCATTCAGTAAGTCAGTCAGACAAATCATTCAGTAAGTCAGTCAAGTCATTCAGTAAGTCAAGTCATTCAGTAAGTCAGTCATGTCATTCAGTAAATCAGTCAAGTCATTCAGTCTGTCAAGTCAGTTAGTCAAGTCATTTAGTCAGTAAGTCAAGTCATTCAGTCTGTAAGTCAAGTCATTTAGTAAGTCAGCCAAGTCATTCTGTGAGTCAGTCAAGTCATTCAGTAAGTCAGTCAAGTCAGTAAGTTATTCAGTCAAGTCAGTAAGTTATTCAGTCAAGTCAGTAAGTTATTCAGTAAGTCAGTCATTCAGTAAGTCAGTCAGTCACACGAACTTATGTTTACCTCTTTTTATATGTACAAAGTAACACTCCACAGGCTACCTCTTGTCTAATATCTTTGTTTCCTTTGATAATTCTAAGACTTAAATGCTTATAGTACCTTTTCTTGCCACTTTCAGCAACATTGGTATGCCTACTGGGTGTCATGATTGCTTGGCAGATATAAGATATAGTAATTAAAAGATCAAAACACAATTCACAAACAGAGCTAGCTTGTAGCAGAGAAAGACTGGATGCGTATGAAGTATGAATGCTGGGATGGTGGGATGGTGTCAGGGGGTGGCAGGGGATGGCGGGAGGTCTTACCTGTTGATCCACAACAAGGAGGCCGCTTGAGGAAAAGAGAAATTTTTTTTCCTTCCCGCAATCTGAACCGTGTTAAATTAATTTTACGACGTGTTACATAAAATTGTGTCGCAATTCTTCAATCGTGCAATATCCAAATCGTACCAAATAAACTCATGCTAATTGATGGTCTACTGTAGATGAGATTATGCAACTCCAACCCTCTGTACACCAATATGTAGTACTTTATTATATAAGCACTTTTCTTTAGTCACTGAAGAGTGGTTAAATGGAAGAAATTCATACATGTTAGTGTATGAAAGTACAGTGGAACCTCAGCTTACGAACTTAATCCATTCCGTGACCTTGTTCGTATCCTGATTTGTTCGTATGCCGAGTCAATTTTTCCTCATTTAAATTAATTGAAAAACCAGTAATCCGTTCTGGTGGAATTCCTGCTCTGAGAGGCAGGAAAAATACACTTCAATATATTGCTAATATCAACTCTATGGCTTATTTATCTATCACAAGTGATCTAATATGACATAATAAGCAATATAAATAACATAGAAACCTGATATGTACTCTAGAATGAATAAAAATGTCATTGTGTAACAAGTGGAGGCGGCCATAACTGCTCCTGCGTTGTTGTGGTATTCACTGCTATCTAGTGACGGCCTTTCGAAGCTGTCTGTTATTATAATTATTGTTATAGTACATGTACATTGTTATATTATTATACGTGTTATTATTACATTATTGTTGAAATGGGGAAGCGCTTGTGGGGGGGGAGGGGATGGAAGGTACAGTGGACCCCCGGATTTTGTAGTTGTCAGATTTCGTTATATTAAAAAAATAGTAATGTTTTGTCATCAAAATATTGGTTTGGTGATCGTCATTGAACTCTGTAATAGTCATTCATCCCGAATGTGTCCTCGCGACCCAACACATGATTTGCAGCCAGTGTGCCATTGTTTATCAGCCAGTGAGAACGATCCCACGCATTCATACGATACATTCTGTATTATTCCATTCTTTTTAGTTCTTGTAACTGCTATATAAGCCACCATGGGCCCAAAGAAAGCTTCTAGTGCCAGCCCTTTGGTAAAGAGGGTGACCCTAAGGAGCCTATGCCAGCTGTGGAAAGTATTGTGGCATTGGGGAATTCCATGGGGTTGGATGTGAGTTTCAAGGAATTGTGGAGGACCACTACAGAGCTGCAAGACCTTCATCTGCAACAGCAACAGACCACAGCTCAGGAAATTGCTTCAGAGGAGGAGGAAGAGAGATGGACAAAGGTGCCTTCTTCAAAGATTAAGGACATCTGTGCAAAGTGGACTGAGGTGCAAACATTTATGGATGAACTTCACCCTGACAAAGCTGTTGCAGGCTGTGTTGGCAACATGTACAATGACAATGTTGTGTCCCATTTTAGGGAAGTTTTAAAGAAATGCTAAATACAGACCTCTCTGGAACACTTTTTTGAGCAACAGGGGTCCAGTGACTCTCAAGCTGGTCCTACCTGGAGACCTGGAGAGAGTTCCGGGGGTCAACGCCCCCGCGGCCCGGTCTGTGACCAGGCCTCCTAGTGGCATTAAAAAACATAGAAGGGAAGTAACCCCAGAAAAGGACTTGGTCCTTGAAGTCATTATAGAGGGAGATTCCCCTTCCAAACAATAGTACACCTCCATTCTCTGCCCTCCTCCCATCTCATCACTCATCAACAAGTCTTCAATAAAGGTAAGTGTCATTTTATTATTGTTTTATTCTGCATGTCTTATTGTTTTCTGTGTAGGTAAATGTATATTTCATGTAAAAAACTTATTTTTTTAATACTTTCGGGTGTCTGGAACGGATTATAGGGAAAATTAATTTGGAAATTGTTAGATTCAGGTTTAGTCACTCTCTCTGGAATGGATTAATTACGAAAACCGTGGGTCCACTGTATTCAGGCTTAATTTAGGGAACTGGAACACAGATCCAATTCCCTAGATCAAGAGCCCCTCACCACGTATGTACTACTACTAATAATAATACAATATAATAATAATAATAATAATAATACAATATAATAATAATAATAATACAATATAATAATAATAATAATACAATATAATAATAATACTAATACTAACAGTAAGGAGAAACTTCCAAAGGCTGCCAGTAGTTGGTGCCACCATCAGCAAAACATTGGTAACCACTACTTTTTACCTGTCTAGACTTAAGTAGTCTATAAGTACACTGTATTAGGTTAAGTATGCCCGAAATGCCTCAGCATGATAGTGGCTCTCTTTGCTCCAATCATATTATGATATGTAAACACACATTGTAACCAAATAAATAAATAAATTATTTATTTATTTATTTACTCCCATGAGGGGGAAATACGCATCCTGAAATTTCGTTTGTATCCAGAAGCAAAAAATCGACTGAACGATGGTTCGTATCCTGAAAAGTTCACATGGTGGGGCGTTCGTAAGCCGAAGTTCCACTGTACTGAATATAATAACACCCCAATTATGATAACATTCAATATTCCCTTTACAAAGCACTTCAGTCAACACTAAGAACACTTCTCTGGCTATTGTCGAGAAATTTAAACCATTTCTGTGTTTTATACTTATCAAACTATGGAAGAAAGCCAATTACTAATGGGCATTTCATGAATAAATATGGTTATTTGTAGTGCCAGTCTCCACAGTCTCCTTTTCTTGGTGTGGTGCCACAACCCCTAAATTAAAAACTAACCATGGGATTTTGTTCAATCTGTGCTCAATGGCTTTTCAATGCCCAAGTTTTTTCTAGTCATTCTTTCTAATGAATGTTAATATTAAATTAGACCAATATTAAAAGTTGTATGGCCTTTGAAACAAAATGAGACCAGTCATAAACAGAATTTGTAATGCAGACACATTTTGCATTATTCATGGATTCCGTGTCTTTGGAACCCCCTTAGGAGATTGCTTGATGCTGATGAGGGGTTCTTGGTCCAACCCTTGTCCTCTCATTCCCTGGATCAAGCCTGACTGCTTCCTATTTCCCTGGGCATTGTACGATCTTACAAGTGTTCTGTTTCCCACTAATTTCTTTTTGTTTTTTTCAACAAACCAGCTGTATTCCATCAAGGTAGAAGAAGGGGTTACTAGGCCCTTGCTCCTGTCATTTTAGTTGCCTCTTACAACACACACAACTTATGAAGGAAGAATTCTTTTGCACTTCTCCAAGGAGATAAATGGAAATAAAGAAGAACAAGAACTATTAAGAAATTAGAAGAAAACCCAGATGGGTGTGTAAATATATACAGTGGTACCTTAGTATACATCTGCTCTGGAATAAGTCCAACTTGGTATACGTCCTGTTTGGACGTGAAAATTTTTGCTTGGTATACGACCTTTGTTTGGAATAAGACTCGCGTGCTAGAAAACTCAGTTACCTGTGATATGGAGGTCAAACAGCAAGGCCTGGGTAACCAGAGAATATTTCAGCAAATGGTTTAATGTTGTGTCTGGGCAGTGTAAAAAGTTATTTAGAGGAGAAAAACCTGCCTCTGAAGGCCCTCCTCATAATGGACAATGCTCCAGCTCATCCTCCAAGCTTGCAGGACTGTGTGCTGCTAGAGTTTGACTTCATCACTATAAAGTTTCTTCCCCCTAACACTACTCCTCTCATTTAGCCCATGGATCAGCAGGTCATCAGTAATTTCAAGAAACTCCACACTAAAGCACTATTCCAGAGGTGTTTTGAAGTGACCGCTGACACAAAGTTAACCCAGAGAGAGTTTTGGAAAGATCACTTTACTATCGCCCATTGCATAACTCTCATTGACAAAGCCTGACAGGAAGTTTCATAAAGAACAATGAACTCTGCATGGAGGAATTTGTGGCCAGAAGCAGTGGCTGAAAGGGACTTTGAGGGCTCTGAGGCTGTGTCTATAGTGGAGGATATTGTCTCTCTGGGCAGGTCCATGCATCTGGATGTGAGTGATGGTGATGTGGAGGAGCACAGGGAAGAGCTGACCACTGAGGAGCTGCAGGAACTTGAGGAGGAGCACAAGACTAAGATAGATGCACTCTCTAGGCTCAGAAGAGGATACAGAGGAAGCCCCTACTTCATTAATCAAGGAAATCTTTGCCAAATGGATAGACGTCAAAACCTTTGCAGAGAAGTACCACCCCAACAAAGGCCAAACAAGCCATAACAGCATTGTCTGGAATGACCAGACAATGTCACATTTCTAAAACATCCTGAGGAGAAGGCAGAGGCACAGTTCTTTGCACAGATTTTTAGTAAAAGTCAAACCTGGTGAGCTTTAACGAGATCCAAATAGGGAAAAGAGACAGAAAAGAGAAGGGGACTCTCCTTCCAAACAATAACATTTCCTCCTCCTCCCTTCTCAGCACTATCCTAGCAGGCACTCGACTCTTTTCAACAAAGTAAAGTGAGGTTAAATTTGCATTTATTTTATCTAATTCTTTTGTATTTATGTATGTATTTTAGTATTAAGCAGTGTTTAAATTATTTTATACAACTCCATCAATGTATAATATGCCAATAATAATAGGATTTTTTTTCATGGGAATGGATTAATTGTTTTCCCTATATTTCTTATGGGAAAATTCGTTTGGTATATGTCCTGTTTGGTAAAAGTCCAAGGTCCTGGAATGGATTAAGGATGTATACTGAGGTACCACTGTATATGCGTGTACATGCATGTGTAGTGTGACTTAAGTGTAAGTAGAAATAGCAAAGATATACTTTTTTTTTTCAATGAACTGGCCATATCCTACTGAGGCAGGGTGACCTAAAAAGAAAAACAAAAGTTTTTTTTTTTTAAATTTAGTAATGTATACATGAAAAGGGGTTGCTAGGCCCTTGCTCCCAGCATTTCAGTCGCCTCTTATGACACGCATGGTTTACGGAGGAAGAATTCTGTTCTACTTTCCCACAGAGGTAAGAGGAAATAAACAAGAGCAAGAACTAGTAATAAAATAGAAAAATATCCAGAGGGGTGTGTGTATGTACAGTGGACCCTCGGTTAACGATATTTTTTCACTCCAGAAGTATGTTCAGGTGCCAGTACTGACCGAATTTGTTCCCATAAGGAATATTGTGAAGTAGATTAGTCCATTTCAGACCCCCAAACATACACGTACAAACGCGCTTACATAAATACACTTACATAATTGGTCGCATTCGGAGGTGATCGTTATGCGGGGGTCCACTGTATATGTTTGTACATGCATGTATAGAGTGACCTAAGTGTAAGAAGAAGTAGCAATATGTACCTGAAATCTTGCACGTTTATGAGACAGAAAAAAGACACCAGCAATCTTACTATCATGTAAAACAATTACAGGTCCTGCCACTAAATACTGTATAATAATATGTCCATGGGACCTCTAGGTGCCAATTTTACATTACCCAATCTAATATTTATTGGTACACCAGTGATATACTGTATAATACATTAACCCTTTCAGGATCCAGAGGCCAAATTTCAAAGTGTGCACCAGTGTCCAAGAATTTTCAAAAAATAATTTTGTTATTTTTTCTTATGAAATGGTAGAGAATCTTTTTCTGAAGGTAATAAAACAAAAAGTATGAAATTTGGTGGAAAACTGACGAAATTTTGCTCTCGCGAATTTTGATGTGTCAACGATATTTACGCATTGACGATTTTGCCGACTTTGACTCTCATTTTAGGCCAATTACATTATTCCAGTTGACCAAATTCTTAGCTATTTCACTAGTATTACTTCTATTCTATTGACTGAGCACAAGAAATCACCAAGTCAACTGCTTCAACTACAAAATAAAGTGATTGGAAATTGGTAATTTGGCCAATTTAATGCAATGTTCAAAATATTCCAATTTCAAAATAGGGTCCAGAATAAACAATGTAGGCATTCCTGACACTAAACTAACATTTCCTCTGTTCATTAGTTACATTTTCAGGCTTTACAAATGAATTCCATTTTGATTTTTTATTCACATAATGAATTTTTATTCAAACCAAAAAATAGAAGATGTACTGTTATGCAATATTCTAACAACTGTATAAATAATATCAGCGCATTTGTGAATGTATATTAGACCCACCAGCTGACATGTATTAGATGTGTGAGGTCATTTGTTTACTCTTGAACATCGGCAAAAATTTAACATTCCCGCTACTTTGAGCTCACTTTCAAGCAATTTTCAGTAGTAAAACCAATCAAAATCAGTTCTATTTCTGTAATGTATCTTCCATTCTATCAAATGAGACTGAGAAATTGCAAATACAACTATAAAAATAATACGAAAAACACTGCAAAATCAGTTTTAATCGAAAATTACGGTCTCAGTTTTTTCTCTCATTATGCACTGTGTGCTCCAGGATTTGTTTTATGTGGTGTCCACATACCACATAGATGTATTCTCTCATATCTAGGCCCAAATTTACCGCTCACAGCTTATCAGAGTGAGCTGAGCTCATGACGTAGATCTATGGTTTGGACGCTCAATGTAAAGCCGCAGATCTATGTCACAGACCCTGAAAGGGTTAATACTGAATAATTAAGTTACCAAATTTGCATAAAATATTCACAAGATAAAACATTTCCAGTTATGTTCTAAAAGATAAAGGAGTGCACCTACCTGTCAAAGTAATACCAAGCCCATTGTGTCTTTTGGCTAACTT
Source organism: Cherax quadricarinatus (assembly GCF_038502225.1). NCBI lineage: Eukaryota > Metazoa > Arthropoda > Malacostraca > Decapoda > Parastacidae > Cherax > Cherax quadricarinatus. The sequence continues at coordinate 21,438,594 of NC_091315.1, forward strand.
GACTGCAAATGTGCCAGATGAAGGCACAACTGAGTCAGCAACATCAAATTCAACGTCGAGTGTGACTGTTGGACGAGAGTTAGCTACCATCTGTGTGACTTCACTTACACCAAGACCTGACACACTGCGGCCGTTCACCCCCATTAGGCGGTCACCTACACTTACAACACTACATCTGTTAAGAAAAACCATAAGTATATATTTAATTAACAAATTTAGGAAAATCAGATAATGCATAAAATACAGAAGTATGCAAAATTTACATCCTTAAAATTATAGATATAGCTTTCGAATGCTTCTGCTTTAAAACATATTGCACTGCATATTAAAGATTGTTTTCAATTTAATCAAATTTACTTTTGACCATATGACATACTGTATAGTAGTTGCAAATACACAGCATTAGATAATGTAAGTGTATAGTTCTACTAAAAAATGCAGTCTAATATTTTGTAAATATTTCATGTCAGTGCCACTAGCAAACTGGAACCAACTTGTCAGCTGGGCCTCCTGGGTCAATGGCAGCAATAACAGGCAAGGCTGTGTCAGGGTCTGCTGGGTGTGGGGGTGGGCGAAGTACCAGTCCATAACCACGACCTTCTACCACCAGTGTTACTGTGAGACACTCTGGATGACACACGCCAACCCTCCCTACACTTCCTCCTCCAGTGGTGTGTGATGAAATAGATCCTGTAGCAAGTGCAACATAGCAGTAGTGCATACAAATTGGCATTAAATTACATACAATAATGGCCCAGTAAAATTTCAATGAAATGGACCTCGATAAAGCACATAGTAGTTAAAACAGAGAAAAAAAAATCTGGCCAAAGGCTCAACATGTATGTTTAATGGAGTATCAGATTAAAATAGTGCCAATTTCACAGACTTGATGAGACCCTGTATAATTTTTCATGTTTTTTTTTGTAGTAACACAAAAAGTACATAACACTGTGCCTTTACTAAACAATGGACCCATGTAAGGAGAGTGCATGTTTTTTTTTTAAATTTCATGATTAAAAAATTAATACAAATTAGATATGAAGATCATTTTCCAAGTTCCCATGTTAAGTTATAAAAGTCTTCTTTGGGAAGATGTAATTCACTCAACACATTTTTTGCTTAATGACTCATTCCTTCTGTATCCTGTCTAGGTCTTTAAGCAGGTGCCCATTGTAATGATAAAAAAAATAGATAAGATAGGTGCTGATGGCTGCAAGAATCAATTTGCTAAAGAGAAAAGGGAAGAGAGGTGGTGGGAGGGGTGCAGGCTACATGTTCTCCAAAATGTCCACCTTACTTGTGTGCAGCACTGAACGACCCTCACTAATTTGGCGCTTCCACAAATATAACAAAATCAGATTATCATTTACAGTTAAACCTTAATCACTAACATGATAAAAATATAAAAGCTTTAACCCCTTGACTGTTGCAACCCCAAATCCTGAGGTGTCTCCTGGTGGTGCAAAATTTCCAAACAAAAAAAAACAAATATTTTTTCTTATGAAATGATAGAGAATCTTTTCCCGATTGTAATGACACCAAAAGAGCGAAATTTGATGGAAAACTGATGGAATTATACTCTCGCGAAGTTAGCGAGCTCGGCGATATTTACGAATCGGCGATTTCGCCCAATTTGAGCCCTATTTTCGGCTAATTCCATTGTTCCAGTCAACCAAACTCATAGCCATTTCTTTATAACTCATTTTTTCTATCATTTGAGTACAAGAAACTGCCCATTTACCAATTTCAGCTACCCAATAACATGGTCAGAAATTTGCAATTTGGCCAATTTCACGAATATTAAAAAATATGACAGTTTCAAAATAGGGTCCAGAATGAACAATGCAGACATTCCTGGCTCTAAAATAACATTTTCTTTGTCCTCAGTCACATCTCCAGGCCCCTCTGATATTACTCTTGCTTTTTATTTTGAATTTTTATTCAAACAAAAAATACAAGATTTACTGTTATGCAGACTACTGCAATATTGTAATAATTCATTCTATGTTGTAATAATTCATTCTATATTGTAATAATTCCATTTTATCAAGTGAGACCAAGAAAATGAGAATACAACCATAAATACTATACGAAAATAGACCACAAAGTCGGCATTTTAATTAAAAAAAAACAACGGAGTTTTTTTTCTCATTATGTACTGCGTGCTGCAAGATTTTTTTATATGGTGCACACTGACCACAAAGACCCATTCTTTCACATGTGGGCCTACCAGCTTTCTCCTGCTTGATTTGATGCCGCTAGAATTTATGAGTATATATACGTCAAACACAGTGGCTCGTAAGACGTATATATACGACCAAAACGGTCAAAGGGTTATCCCTTAAACTGTCCAAACGTAGATCTACGTTCGCTCGTGAAGCGCTCCGAACGTAGATCTACGTTTTTTTTACATTCTTTCTTACGGAGAAAATCAAGGTTTATAGCGCTATGCGCGCAAATGTAGATCTACGTTTGGACAGTTTAAGGGTTAATGCACTAAAGAAAGAATTAGTGAATGTCAAAATATAAATTACAGGCATTTAGTAGTACATATTCAAAACTGAAGCAAATATCAGTGTTCAGAAGGAACAATATTTAAGTAAACAACTTCAAAGAAATCAAGCAAACAGAAATAGTGTAGCATGAAGTGAAATAAAAAATAAATATTGAAACACAAAAGAAAGGGAAAAAAAGCTGTATAAACTACTGTAATACATGTATACTGTAATGCAAAACTGAAGGAGACCTAATATGAAAAGTCAAGCACTAACGATCGTTAAACACTACCTGTCTCTGCTCGATCATTGGGTCTAGTTCGTCTGTTAACTCTTCTAGCAGCAGCTGAACGCGGCCGCTGTGAGCTAAGAGTATTGTAACTAGAACTTGGTGATAAATATCCACCTCCACCACCACTTCCATACCCACTACTGCTGCCAACAACACCATACAAATGTGGGAATGATACACCACCACCTGAAACAAGAAAATAATTACTGTTGATATTAAAGCTAATTTAACCCCTAGACTGTTGCAACCCCAAATCCTGAGGTGTCTCCTGGTGTCGCAAAATTAAAAAAAAAAATTATTTTTCTTATGAAATGATAGAGAATCTTTTCCCAATTGTAATGAAACCAAAAGAACGAAATTTGATGGAAAACTGATGGAATTATGCTCTCGCGAAGTTAGCGACCTTGGCGTATTTACGAATCAGCAATTTCGCCCACTTTGAGCCCTATTTTCGGTTAATTCCATTGTTCCAGTCGACCAGACTCATAGCTATTTCTTTAGAACTCCATTTTTTCTATCGATTGAGTACAAGAAACTGCTCATTTACCGATTTCAACTACCCAATAATGTGGTCAGAAATTTGCAATTTGGCCAATTTCACGAAAATTAAAAAAATGACAATTTCAAAATAGGGTCCAGAATGAACAATGCAGACATTCCTGGCTCTAAAACAACATTTTCTTTGTTCATCAGTCACATCTCCAGGCCCCTCTGATATTACTCTTGCTTTCTATTTTGAATTTTTATTCAAACAAAAAATAGAAGATTTACTGTTATGCAGACTACTGCAATATTGTAATAATTGTATAAATAATGTCAACCCATTCATGACTGCATATTAGAATGACTACTTGGACATTTATTGGAAAATGACGTCATTTGTTTACTTTTGAACATCGGCAAAAATAAACATTTCCCCAAATTTGAGCTCCATTTTAAGGTTCTTTTCCTAGCAAAAACCAATCAAAATGACCTCTATTTCTATAACATATTTTCCATTCTTTGTATCAAATGAGACCAAGAAAACGAGAATACAACCATAAATACTATACGAAAATAGACCACAAAGTTGGCATTTTAATTAAAAAAAAAAACGGTCGGAGTTTTTTTTTTCTCATTATGCAATGCGTGCTGCAGGATTTTTTTATATGGAGCACACTGACCACACAGACCCATTCTGTTACAGGTGGGCCTACCAGCTTTCTCCTGCTTGATTTGAAGCCGCTAGAATTTATGAGTATATATACGTCAAAAATGGTGGCTCATAAGACGCATATATACAACCAAAACAAAGGCTTAAACCCCTTCTTCTGTATATGAGCTTGACTATCATCATTACTGATTCTATGTCATCATTGAAGGCTCTTGTCTCATATAATGACTCCAACAACATGCTCATTGGAGAAGCCAGGTATAGATACTCAAAAATCATGGACAAAGGGATTAATGTACAATTGCTATGGGTCCCATCACACATTGGATTACTCCTTCATGATAAAGTTGATATGTTAGCCAAGAAGAGTACCCAGAAGGAGAATGTAGAATATAACTTTGGTATATCTGTGTCTATCATTAGGAATAATATTAGGAGAGAAGTAAATAACGAAAATGATTGTTACAGGAATGCAGTTAGAAGGCTGAGTAGATCTATAACCCACTATGATAACATGAACGTAGATAAGTATGTTTATGGAGCAACGTGCAATGTGAACAGACTGACTGATGTTGTAGTGGCCAGGCTTAGGCTTGGTTACAAGTACAATTATGACACACAGATGATGATCAAACTAAATGCAAATTATGTGATCAGGCATATGGTCACTGTCTTGAACACTATGTGCTTAATTGTCCACTTATTGAGGAATACAGAGACAGACAGTATAATAACCTATGTGACATGTCAAGATATCTTATTAATGAAAATAAGATACCAGATATACTAAGCAAATTTCTTAAATTTGCTTATAACAGATAAGTGACTTGTAGATCTGTAGATATAAACCCATATGTACACCTGTTAACCCTTTTGGGGCCTAGTTCCTAGGCCTTTTGTGTATCCATATGCTCTTGCACTACCGTCCACAGGATGGATATGGGGTGCACAATAAACTAGCCACTTCGGTGGCAAAATCTAATCTTCTGCATATGATACTAAATTTAAAAAGACAAACTTTAATTTTTCTTTTTAAGCCACCCTGCTTTGGTGAGACAGAGCTGGTTTGCTGAAAGAAGATATGAATGCTAATTTATGATACTGTACTGTATAATTTATTATAGTATAGTTTTATAATCTTGAATCTACCCAAATTGTATCCATGGAAAAGCACTAAAAGCCTGTATGGGTTGTACTGCCTGAGGAATGGGAGTTAATCAGGTTTGATTCAAGGAAGGGGAAAGCAGTAACAATTCCTTCAATCAAGAGCCCCCTACCAGCATCAAGGAACCTTCCTTGAAGGGTGTTACAAGCACCCAGTAACCTTTCTCTCTTCCTCTCGGGAAAGAAAGAAATAATATGAGAGTATGCATTCATTTCCTTAAGATACTGAACATACTTGTACCATTATTTTGTCATTATCAGTTTCCAGCAAGGAGTGGACCATCTTATCTTGAATGTTAGCTTCAGCCTAGCATTTGTGATTACTGTGAGTCACTGCATCTCGAGTATTAATATATTTCATACAGATTGAGTTAGTGGACATCTGAGTCGAAAATAACTGGATAAAACTGTGCAACTGTGTAATACTTAGCATAACTTAATTTTATGAAATGGTTATAGAATTTAATCTCCAAGTTAATGTGGACTGCAGAAGAGGCAGTGTGTGTATACTACCGATTCATTGCAGCAGCCCTCCTTAAGCCTCTCATGGGATGTCATTAATGAGTGGCATGACCTCGCAAGTGCTCATTTTTTTTTTTTTTTTTTTTTTAACATAGGGAGTCCTTTTATTTATCTAGGAATACCAGTTAGGTATTTGTTCTTAATTCTCCCTGGATGTTCTGGGTAGGCATGAATGTGTTTATAACCTGTGATACATACTGTATATACTTTTTCTACCAGTCTAGTCATGTATATAAAATAGGTAAAAACTATAACCTCAGCATTACATTTAACTGCAGAAATTCTTATATATCTTCTATGCCCTAACTTAAAGGTAAGGGTTAAGCCAGATATGTTAAGCACTAGCTAGGCAGTCTTTCTCTCTCTCTCTCTCTCTCTCTGAAAAAAATATAATGCTATCTTAGCATGACTTTGTGAAGCAGTAAAGGGTTAAACAGGTTTACAGGATGTTCTCCACACCCTGCAGGGTAACTGTAATAAGGGGACAAAGTACTTGAAGAATTTACCTCTTCGAAAAGTCATCCTGGGTTGTGCAGCAGCTCCTGGTATGATTTCTAATGTGACATGTGAACCTGGTGCAGTCTTCAGCAATTGAGCAGCTTCAGCAACTGTTAACTGGTCAAGTCTTGTCCCATCTATAGCTGCTACAATATCATTGACAGCAAGTGCACCACATCTGCCAAAACAAAAGTTAAGAAATTATTGAAGTACAAATCTAAAATTGAACTATATATACTTCATTACTGTAGATGAAACAGCAACAGTAAAGTACAGTGGTACCCAGAGTTTCGGCCATAATTCGTTCCAGAAGGCTGTTCACGTGCCGTTACTGAACGAATTTATTCCCATAAAGAATAATGTAAATTAGATTAGTCTGTTTCAGATCCCCAAAAATACACTTACAAAAGCACTTACAATAATACACTTACATAACTGTTCGAGCTAGGAACTGTATGAAACTCGGGGTACCACTGTATACTTAATAGAATGATACCTTTATCTTTGATGAGGTTCAAGTTTTTCTATTCTCAACCCAGCCCTGGGCCAGGTTTGTTTGGTGCATGCCTGGTCAACCAGACTGTTGCTGGCCCACATATCTATCACAACTTGGTTGATCAGTTTCCTCTTAAAGACTTGTCCTAGCACTGTTTCTGATATCTTCTGGTAAGATGTTGAATAGTCTGCAACCATGGATATTGATACAATGTTCTCTTACTGTGCCCATGGTGGTCCTATATTTCAATGGGTTTATTTAACACTTTCTCCCTATATCTTTCACTCCAGTATGTCGTTATGGTAGTGTGCATATCTAGGACAAGGCCCCCCAATACTTTCCACACACACATTACCATATATCTCGCTCTCCCCTGCACCAATGAGTGCACTGGTTCTATGCAGGCTGTAAATGATCTCAATCTGTTCAGGTTCTCATATCTTCCCTTCCCTGAATGGGGCTGTCAGCACTGAACAATACACTAAATGAAAGGGCACAAGCAATGTGAATAGTGTCACCACTGGCACTATTTCCCTTGTTTTGAAGGTTCTCATTATCTACCCTATAATTTTCCTGGCTATCATAACATTTATAGGTACTTTTAAACATGAAGCCTAAGTAAATGGACTACTGAATCTTCAGTGGGAATTAATTTGTTAAGCTCAGTATTTATTATTTAATTCACAAAATAAAGTACGTAATTTTCTCTTTATTGTTCTAGAAGTTTTGCTTGCTATATTTTTCATGAGTTGAAATCACCCACAAGCTAAATATTTGCAACACTGATTAAAATATATATACAGTATATAAAACAACTGCACTAACACAGCCATTAATAACAAAAAAATTGAAAAGCTAAATGGCATTTTGGTCCATCCAGAATTATCTGTAGAGTATTGTAAACTTGTGGACTAACAGCACTTGCAATTTGATAATGATCCAGGATGGATGGAAATATCCAGTTTTCATTCCCAATTTGTGTATCTGTTGTAAATTTTTCCAGCTATGGTATGATGACATAATTATTACATAACAGTTAATAAAGAACTTTACATTAAAAAATTACTAAGCAATAAGTGTAAACTATGTTGTGTTATAACTATATATTAACCCTTTCAGGGTCCAAGGCCAAAATCTGAAGTGGTGCCCGTGTCCAAGAATTTTCAAAAAAAAAAAAAATTATTTTTTCTTATGAAATGGTAGAGAATCTTTTTGTGAATGTAATAAAACAAAAAGTACGAAATTTGATGGAAAATTGACGAAATTATGCTCTCGTGAATTTTGATGTGTCAGTGATATTTACGAATCGGCGATTTTGCCGACTTCGACTCCCATTTTAGGCAAATTACATTATTCCAGTCGACCAAATTCTCAGCTATTTCACTAGTATTACTTCTATTCTATCGATTGAGCACAAGAAATCGCCAAGTCAACTGTTTCAACTACAAAATAAAGTGACCGGAAATTGGTAATTTGGCCAATTTAACACAAAGTTCAAAATATTCCAATTTCAAAATAGGGTCCAGAATAAACAATGTAGATATTCCTGGCACTAAACTAACATTTCCTCTGTTCATTAGTTATGTTTTGAGGCTTTACAAATAAATTCCATTCTGATTTTTTATTCACATAATGAATTTTTATTCACACCAAAAAATAGAAGATTTACTGTTATGCAATATTGTAATAATTGTATAAATATCATCACCATATTTGTGAATGTATATTAGACCCACCAGCTGGCGTGTATTAGATGTGTGAGGTCGTTTGTTTACTCTTGAACATCGGCAAAAATTTAACATTTCCGCCACTTTGAGCTCAATTTCAAGCCATTTCCAGTGCTAACACCAATCAAAATTATCTCTATTTCTGTAATATGTCTTCCATTCTATCAAATGAGATCAAGAAATCACAAATACAACTATAAAAAACATACGAAAAAACACTGCTAAGTCGCTGTTTTAATCGAAAATCATGGTCTCAGTTTTTTTTCTCTCATTATACACAGTGTGCTGCAGGATTTGTTTTATGTGGTGCACACATACCACATAGATGTATTCTCTCATATCTAGGCCCAAATTTACCACTCACAGTTTATCAGAGTGAGCTGAGCTCATGACGTAGATCTACGGTTTGGACCCTGAACGTAAAGTCATTGATCTACGGGACGGACCCTGAAAGGGTTAAATAGTCACTAACTCACCTTTCAGCAATACTGGCAGTGCGGATTGTTTCAATGATGATGGCATTGGGCTCTGGATGGGCATGTGTGAGGGTGATACCCAAGGAAGTGCCCACTGCACGTTCTATCTCCACCAACAATGGTCCACCTGTTCCCCGCACTCCGTCCATCACTGATACATCATACCTAAAATAAAGATGAATTTTGATAATGTGCTACAAACAATGTAAAGGGATACTGTATTGATAATGGATAGACAGTGTTGTTTCTACTAAAGTTTTATGGAATGGGCATAGTGAAAATGGGTAATGAAAACACAAAATAATGACACTATTTCACAGTAATCTTTAGGAATTAATAAAAAAATAGATTGTTTTGTATCTATAATCATGGAAAATACATTACAGCATTCTAGAGTATCTTTGCACTAAACGTAACCCTAAACTTTGTATAACTACTTCTTCTTAACTACAACAATTCCTGTAGTATTATGAGGCGCAATCTAAGAGGAAACAGCACCAAGGCCAGCAAGAAAACGCCGAAAAATCAACTATTCAACAAGTGTAGTCAGGAGGACGCCGGCCCAGCAACCACCCCACTCACCACCACTCAAGGCGACACCACAACAATAACAACAAACATGGCTGCCACCAGCCCATCCTCCCCTCTCTTCCCCGGATTCAACCTACCAAGTAGTCTCTCAGGTATGACCAACGATCCAGATACCCTAAAGTCATACATCTCCAACTTAGTTATTGAAAATATGAATCTTCGAGAGACGCTAACAAAACAAGACACCAGGATGACACAACTCGAGAACAAAATCCTCAGTCTTGAACAAAAGTTATCAACACCAGGAATGACTAACTGTGGCAAGACCATCCAGACAGTCATAGATAGCCATACCCAACAAATAATATCTCTTAATACAAAGGTTGAAGAAGCAGTAAAAGAATGGAAGAACAACTTAGATAACCAGTTCAGCGACTACTTTGCTCTCCAAGAAGATAAAACTGAACAAGATAAACTATCGGACACAGTAATAGTTAACAGTCCACTTTTTCCCAGTGATATGAACCAAACAAACAGTAAAGAAATTACTCTGCAGATCATAAAGGACCAAACACGTGTTATTGTACCAGAGTCTGAAATAAAAGAAGCCAGGTTACTAGGATCCCATGGTAGAAAAAGTGTTATGCTTAGATTCCACTCACATGACAGGAAAAAAGACTTAATTATTGCATCTATTAAAGTAAAGAAAGAGGTATACATAAACGAGTGTCTTACCAAAAAACGTCAGAACCTCCTGTATAGAGTCAGAAAACTTAAGCGGGAGAATAACAACACAATACACCAATGCTTCACACGGGATGGGAAAATTCTTGTTAGGAAAACAAATGTAGGTCAACTGTACACAATCACGAACGAGAATGATCTATCACGATTTCTCAGGGATACTAATCTTACAGAGAATAACTAAACAATGTCCAACTTAAAAGCCTATGTAGTGTAGTGTATGTTTTGCTCCATTATTGTTCAAATTTCATTGTACAATCTCTTAGTATTTAAATAATCAACTACCTCATTTTGTGATTTTACTAGTAAGCAT